>NC_069504.1:590704040-590841540 GCF_027579735.1 Bombina bombina
ATTATCACGCAAATGGGCAAATAATGAGACCTTTCTGGAAATCGCCAACCCACTACTCAACCACTTAAACTTGAATTTAGTGTTTAGACAGAGGCCTACCATTTAGCCACTACATACTGTTGGCCTCATATAATTGTCATCTTCCTTGAAATAAAGATAATTAGAACTCCAAATTGTTGTGTAACTCTCCCTTTTTTGACAAAAATGTAGTCTAATTCTATCTGTCAGGTCAGTGTAAACAAGAGCTGTCTGTGTGTTTTCTTTGAGTGTCTGTGTGAGTTTTTTCTGTGGGTGTCTGTGTGAGTGTGTATCGGAGTGTGAGAGTATTTCTATATATTTATGTTACTACAGTTACAACATTTTCAATTTTGACTACACTTGAATACAGTGTGCACACATTTTAGTTGTTTGTCAAAAAATTGTGCAGGTCAAGAGGGGCTTGATCAATGGTTTTGTCAGGTACCCCAACATTTCTAGTGGCTGTCCTGATGTCTAGACTCATTTTGGATTGCTCAGATACCTATTTTCAGTAATTTCCATTGATTCTTAAATGAAGAGTGCATATTGTCCATGAGTTAGTTCATTATAGGCTTTCTTTCTAAATGGCAAAAATAAAATGTCAGGAATAGCTGAAGACATCATTCTGTTTGTATGTAAAAATGTGCTTTTGTGCAAGAAAGGGTTAAACAATATAAATACAGCCAATGTTCTCTGCAGGCTGAGATTTAGCAGCTGAGATTTCAGCTGCCTTTGACTTGCTGATTGTGCAATCAGGAACAATTTAAGCATCTATGACTCATCTCACATCTTAAAAAAAAAAAAAAAAAAAATCTTCCCAATTACATAAGATCTTGCTTGACTACATTTACAGCATACAAGGAATGATTGTAAATGAGCTGGAGAAGGCAAACCTGTTCAATTAAACGCAAATGTATTAATTATATAACATCACAATACAATAAAAATAAAAATATTAGTAGCTGTTTAGTCTGGAGATTACTTTAAATACAGCATGCTTTTAAACTGTAAAGGAAATGCATATCACACCCCATGCCTTTCTGCCTAATCACATCACATACCTTGCACACCATAATGTCACAAATTACAAGTGGAGCGCTATTTAGTGCTTTTGCTCACACTCAAAATGTTAGCGTGTATTACAAGTTGAAAGTAAATTGTTTGTGCGTTGCAACCGTGCTAACTTCTTCTCCCCATAGACTTCGATGGAGAGCACAAACTGGAAAAAACTATATACATTTTTTCTCATGCCTCCAACCCAACAGGAGTTAATTCTACAGTGATAACCCGATGATAGTTATAGTTAATAATATTCTACATTCCAGTGTTCTTCACATAAAAGAAAATGCTCTATTTACATATATATATATATATATATATATATATATATATATATATATATATATATATATATATATTTAAATGTAAATACATCGGTGGATTCCGAATATGGCAGGGTGGTGAAAGAATCCAACATTCTTCTGGCTGCCTCTGAGGAAGAAGGGTACAAAAGTTCCATATCCCTTCGAAACGCGTCAGGTTCCTTGTTTTTTACCGTATGTTTCATCTGTATTGTACACAGATTTTACCAGATTTTATGAGTATTTGTTCAGGAGTCAAAGGACAAAGAAATTTTTATACCAATGCTTTTAATTACCTCATACTATTGAGGTCATTTGATGTAAGCGCACAATTGTTAAACAAATAAAAAGTGTGATATTCCCATACAATGTTGCACTATTGTATGTCCTTTCTCTTACATGATTGAGCCAAATTCGAGAGAGAGTGCTAAAGAGATCTCTGGATCGTAAGAGGACACCGCTCCACTATACCACAGATACCGGGAGGGAGAACTACCTATACACTGCGCGGCACTTACCTCATTAGATTGAGGTAACGGAGTGTAAGTATACTCCCAACGGGCTCGTTGTGGAACGTGGATACATTGTTATATTTGCCTAAACATTTTGCATTACTCGCATCTACCTACAGCTATTGAAGCTTTCCACCAATATTGGACTTATACTTTGAACTTTATTGAACTTTATTGGGCTATTTTTGTTGTGATTTAGATTGATATTGAAACTCTCCTATCATTATTATTATTACTATGCATGGTACACTTAGGCTATCATAATATTTAAAGTACCAAGCGTAGTGACTTCTGCCAATATTTAGGTTACTCCTGAAACAGGTGGCTGCATTTTGATATAAGTCTTTGTGCACTTAATTTGTCACACACAATCCAGCGGGTACTACACTAGTTATGTGGCTAGAACAACAATATTGTTAACTGCATTCCAACTAAGTTAATTGTGTATATTGTATACATTCATTTTAGATACCATTTGTTATCCAACTAAATATTAGCTTATAATAGTGACACCAAATAATAACTATAATCCCTTTTTTTCTAATCTACAGCATTTCTATCATTTGGAAACCCAGACATATACATTAACCAGTTGCTTTATTCCAGTAAACTGGGTTTTTTAAACCAACTTAAAACAGACCCCCATATTTAGGGTCCTACTTTTTGAGTGTTGCGCCCTCTTGAATATTCCTTATCCCCTTTTTTCCCCAACTTTATTACACATTTTATTCTATCAGGTTCACTGTTCCTGGGGGCACAGTTTTCACTGGATAGATATTCATAGGCAGCAAATTCAACACTCTAGTCACATTTCAATATATATTTTTAGGGTGTTTTTACAGCGTCACCCCTACACCCATCTTTTTTGCTCATATATATATATATATATATATATATATATATATTTAAATGTAAATACATTGGTGGATTCCGAATATGGCAGGGTGGTGAAAGAATCCAACATTCTTCTGGCTGCCTCACGCAGCCAACAATCCTTTGAGGATGCGTGTGCACAACTGGCGACAGTGACAGACGAGTTACAACGCGATTATAGTATATTTTAATGAGAAAAATCAGCTAGTTCAAATACAAAATGAAGGAACATTTCCCTATGCATTCAATACCCTGCAGCATGTATAAAAAGTAATTTGGAACAGATTAAAATGCCTTTATAGTCAAAAAATATTAAGGCTATCACCCCTAGACTACTGTATTTTTAGCCCCTGTAAAGACACTTAGTAGAAATACAGCTTGGGACTCACAGAGCAGTGCTTGTCCAACACAGAAAATGTACGTTTTGTTTTATTTAGGTAAGATATTACTTTTGCCCTTAAAACTGTTTCCAAACATTTCCTATTACAGAGTTGTCTGAATCTTTTATATGGCCCCGTTTCATTTCTTCTCCTAAAAATATTTTACCTTAAATTCAAGAGTTCCTGCTGAGTCCGGAGTTCCCTCTATTTCCATCTCCCCTTCGATATGTCCTCTTATGATTTATGTTTTATAATCATAACTATACGTATTTTTGTCAGCTATGTAAACAACTGTATGAATTATTTGCGTATTAATTAATTGTGTGTTGTCATCTATTTTTACTCCTTTGCAGTTTGAGGTTACAGCAGCTACATAACCAAGCACCCATTGGAGGATTTTTGAGGGGAGTGTCCCGACTACCAATGGGAGGACAAGCTGCTAGTTTTAAAGCACACTTCACAATGTTTTAGCTAGGTAATGAGTAAGGCTGTAAGCTGAAACGCGTATACCTGTTAGTTTGCTGCTTGTCCAAATTGATTTTTCTTATCAGTATTTACCCCGGGGTGTTTATCCCCTCTCATGTTCTACTTGTTGTTTCAGACAAACGTGTAATTGTTTTTTCACTCTTTGCGCCTAGGCGCCATATTTTGTTAATAAATATTCTTTAGTGCAACGTACCGCTGCTTGTGCTCCTTTTTTCATGTTTCTTCGTTCTCACTGGCCAGTAGTGTAGCACAGCAGCTGGGTATTGCACTTTTGCCCTGACCGCATCACACACCTATCACCTGGGACGCCGACAGAAGGAGGAGTTACCCACCGCAGCCATTGGAGTTCACTCTAGATACCGCAGAAGCTGGGCACAAGCTGAATAAGACGCTTCTGAGCACAGGAAGGTGAGCGGACACACTATCGCAAGAGACTGCCTTCTGATTCCAGCAGTGGATAAGGTATGAGCTATGAACTTATGGTCAATACAGCACTATTAGTTATCTAAGTTATTTCACAGGCTTATTCTAATAAGTGTGCATTAGCGGTGGAATACAAGCCTCGCCGGTCCAAGTTTGGGGTGGGGAAACCCCTCAGGACTGAGACACTTCTATCTGTCAGCATTTACTCACATACGGGACATTCTTGAGTTGGAAGCTAGTTGGTCGATACATTGCTTTCAAATTGCTTGACAAACATAACCGTGGTTACTCTCCGCCAAACTTTTTTCCTGCTTGCTGTTCATTTATACGTTTATACGTGGGGTCAAGGCCAGACTCCAGGGAGAGTAACTGAAGTCCTAGGTGTTCATTCATTTTTTGGTTGTATTCCATATATTCATACACCATTTCTACTGAAATACTTATAATTGTGTGTGTGTTTTCTGCGGTCAGGTATGAGTGAAGGGGGTAATACTGATGTAGCTTCACTTTTTTCACTGAGGACTGCACAGGAGAGGGACACTGTATCTGTGGATTACAATAAGGTGTTTTCCACTGACAAATCTCATTATAGCCTGGTTGCCCTGTTTGAAGAGCTAGAATTCCTCCTCTTGAAAGAAAATAAGCTCATATGGGATATTAAGACTTTAACTAAATATCAGGAATTGGGCATTGTACCTAGAGGATTGAGGCTAAATAAATTCCCGACATTTATCACAGATGACAAAATATTCATTGATCTGTGGAATGGCCACCTGACTACTTGCTCATTGAAACTTATGCAGCTGATCTGCGAATATAAACAGAAATCCCTAGAAGAGCTAACATTAAAAATTAAAGAGGTTCAGAGGGAACTAAACAACAGGAGCAAGGAACCAAGCTACTTAAAGTTTGACAGCACTCTTCAGCAAATAATAGCGGAAGCTAAAACATTGCTATTGGAAATTAAACATACCAAATACCTTAGAGACCAGCTGGACTATGATTTAAATCGTGTCTATGTATGGAACAAAAAAGATAGACACACTCTAAGGAAGGAACAAAACAAGAATACATTTTATCCCAAACAACAATGAGGGAACAACAGACATAGGCAAAACAGAAGGAGAGTTAATTTCTTTGAAAGTGAAGGTGAATCATGTGATGAGGGCTCTGGATCTGGTGGAGAAGAGATACCACCTAGGACACAGGCTACCAGACCAAAGGATAACTCGACCTCACTACCACCCTCTATACTGAAAGTACAGGCCTCACAGCCTCATTCACACTATAGAGAAGAACCAAGATGTGCAGAGATGAACCTTTTAGAAGCCAGGGAAGTGGAGAAAGTTCAACTAGAACAGGTTTTTCAGGTCCCCCAAAGAACACCAGACGGGGGGGGGGGAGGCGAAAACAAAGATCAAGGCCATCTGTACAAAGACCAGAGGAGATATCCCCAGAGGAGGGGTCGAGGGCGAAGCAACTACAGAATGTTCTAAACCTTTCGGACATGATGCTGAATAAACAGGAATTAGAGGTATTGAGCCTGGGACTGTCCTTTACACCGACTGCGGATTTCAATTTATTCAGGACATTACTTGATGTTAACAAGCTTATCTGAAAACTAACGTTGAGAAAGTTCTACCATTCCCAAGAGGAGGGGGGTGATGAGAGCCCCGTATCCATTCCCAGGATTAGGTCTGGGGGATTGACAGGTCTAGGGCCCGATAATCAATTGAGTTTCCAGGAACTCTGTGACATTAGGTCTTTGGAGATATTAGAGGATGAGGTTAGTGGGACAGAGTCTATACAAGTTCCATCCTTTAAATGTAAATCCTCATTCTATCCTATCCAAAGCAGAGGGCAGGTTCTAGAGAAATTCCAACAGAGGGTTGAGCTGGATCTCACGAGGTTGTATTATAGGTCAGAGAGGGGCCAACATAACAACATCTCGGCTCAACAGAGAAGGGCACTAGACAGCCTGGCTAAAAATGAGAACATAGTGGTGAGGGCCGCAGACAAGGGCGGCACCATAGTAGTGCTCAATGCCAGCAGCTTCCGGGAGGAGGCATACAGACAATTAAGAAACACTGACGACTATGCTGCTCTGCCGGGTGATCCAACGAGGGGATTCCAGCGGCAGTTGGCCTCCCTTGTAGATGATGGTGTGGAGTTAGGTTATATTGATGCCAAGACACGTGACTATCTCATAGTGTCTAATCCCACCATCCCTACATTCAATCACCTGCCAAAGGTCCACAAGTCCATTGACAATGTACAGGGGAGGCCAATTGTGAGTGGCATTGGTTCCCTGTTAGAACACCTGTCAGAGTGGCTGGATCATGTTTTGCAGCCGATGGTGAGTGCTCTATGGAGCTTCCTATCGGATACCAAGCATGTACTTAATCTTCTCTCACGGGTAGTCTGGAGGCAACATTATGTGTGGCTGACAGCTGACGTAAAATCGCTGTATACCTCTATTCCACATGGGAAGGGGTTACAGGCTATTCGGTTCTTTTTGGAAAAACAATATGGACCGGAATCAGGCTTTGTGAACTTTGTGGTGGAAGTTACCAACTTCCTTCTCAGTCATAACTACTTTGAATTTGAAGGGGATTTCTTTCTCCAGAAACGTGGGACAGCTATGGGGGCAAAATTTGCCCCCTCCTACGCCAACCTTTTCATGGGTTGGTGGGATCTGTCCCACGTCTATGGAGACGGGAATCCTCACAAGAATGGAGTAGTCTGGTATGGTCGCTTCATTGACGACCTCCTCTTTATATGGGGAGGTAGTGAATCCGAATTACAAACATTCATAGGAAGCCTGGATGATGATTCTTTGGGGATTCATTTCACCAATGAGATACAAAGTGACACTATCAATTTTTTAGATGTGACTTTGAGAGGTAGGCAGGACCAGTTTATTAGTTCAGAGACCTATCGCAAAACCATCTCTGGCAACTCACTGCTACATGCGGATAGCTGTCATCCGCCAGGAGTGTTTAAAGGAGTAGCGAAGGGTCAGTTCATTCGGCTAAAAAGGAACTGCAGTGATGCAGAGGTTTATGAGAAACAAGCGAATGAACTAGCCATGCAATTGAAAGAAAGGGGCTATAGGAGCTCTGTTATCACCAAAGCCAGGAATACCGTGAGAGGAATACCTAGAGACAAACTTCTTAGATCTAAATCCAGTACTCTGGATAAAAAAGGCAACAAGGTTGTCTTTTTGACGGAGTACTCGAGACAATACAGGGAAATCTGTCAGATAGTGAGGAATAACTTTAGTATGCTATTTGCAGATGACAAACTCCAGGAAGTGGTTGCAGAAGGCCTAAGATATTCCTATAAAAGGAATAGAACAATAGGCAATATTGTGGCCCCACCAAAATTAGAAGGACAGGACAAGCTACTTCATCATGGCTAAACTGTAAGGGCACCTTCCGCTGCCACCACCGCACATGTGTGGCTTGCGAAAAATTAGCCCCTGGTGATCAATTCAGCTCATTGATGACGGGTCAGAGTTTTAGGATAAATTCCTGCCTCAACTGTAGGTCTACGTATGTGGTTTATGTCATTTCTTGTAGGGAATGTTCCCTCCAGTACGTAGGCCTCACGACCAGAGAGGCCAGAACCCGCATTAAGGAGCATCTTAGTGACATAAGGGCAGGTGTACTCACAACAGCATTGATACAACACTTTGCGGGTACACACCTAAAAAATACAAGTTCCTTCACCTGGACCATCATTGAGAAGGTGGCCCCATGCAGGGGAGGTGTCAACAGGGTTCGCAGGTTGGGGGAGAGGGAGGCGTTCTGGATTTTTACGCTCAGAACGAGAGTTCCAGAGGGCCTTAACTCGGAGTATGACCTCATCAATTTTTGGTGAGGCCTCACTCTCCCCCGCCCAGTCCACCTTGTCTGCACTACCCATTCTCACCTCTGGGGGAGACTTTGTTACTCTTTAAGTTTAAATTTAAATTTAGTTATTTTGGACTCTGATTACTACACTCCAGTATTTAGATAGGGCTATTTTTTAGGGTCCACGAGCTCATGCAACACACAAGCCCCCCCCCTTAGTAATGGATGGGTTGCTTATTTATGCAATAAATGGTATTCATATGCATTTACATATGTTTTGGCAACTCTGGGCTTCTCTCCATATTGAATGGATAATTGTTTAACCCACAATTCATGTTATGCTTTATTGATGTAGGGCTTTCTCACTACAGTTTATCTAAATATATACATAGTAATTAGTTTATTTCATATTATTACTGTATTTCAGCAAGCATGGAATGGTTCCCCTGCACTGCAAGAGTTCCTGCTGAGTCCGGAGTTCCCTCTATTTCCATCTCCCCTTCGATATGTCCTCTTATGATTTATGTTTTATAATCATAACTATACGTATTTTTGTCAGCTATGTAAACAACTGTATGAATTATTTGTGTATTAATTAATTGTGTGTTGTCATCTATTTTTACTCCTTTGCAGTTTGAGGTTACAGCAGCTACATAACCAAGCACCCATTGGAGGATTTTTGAGGGGAGTGTCCCGACTACCAATAGGAGGACAAGCTGCTAGTTTTAAAGCACACTTCACAATGTTTTAGCTAGGTAATGAGTAAGGCTGTAAGCTGAAACGCGTATACCTGTTAGTTTGCAGCTTGTCCAAATTGATTTTTCTTATCAGTATTTACCCCGGGGTGTTTATCCCCTCTCACGTTCTACTTGTTGTTTCAGACAAACGTGTAATTGTTTTTTCACTCTTTGCGCCTAGGCGCTATATTTTGTTAATAAATATTCTTTAGTGCAACGTACCGCTGCTTGTGCTCCTTTTTTCATGTTTATGGTCCAACCAATTCTTACAAAAATTAAACTCCAGCTGCAAATCTATATCTTGCCCCATATATTGCTTTTGTCTTGCTTTTAGCAAATTTAATCGTCAAATTCATTTCTCCCCATTCTTTATTAAAGGGATATGAAACCCATTTTTTTTCTTTCATGATTCAGATAGAGTATGCAATTTTAAACAACTTTCTAATTTACTCCTATTATCAATTTTTCTTTGTTCTCTTGCCATCTTTATTTGAAAAGCAGGAATGTAAGCTTAGGAGCCAGCCCATGTTTGGTTCAGAACCTGGGTAGTGCTTGTTGATTGGTGGCCAAATTTACCTTTTATATCAGTATATGTGCATACTAATTTTTATAATAGTGTATATTACATGCAGTTAAATAGAAATCTGTGTATACTATTCCTTTAACAAACATTACTGCTTATCTAAAACATTACCTACTCAAATATTAAGATATTTCTTGTGTTTACTTAGACACAATAAGCACAAATTCACTCACTTGCTTTGTACACAGAGTAGTATATAAATAAAAATGCCCATTCTTTACACAGAGGCAACAGGCAATGCTTAAATTGTAGCATCCAGTTATTTCTACACAATTCAGCACAAAGAAATTGTATTAATGCTAATAAAATTCTGCCAGATTTGGGATACAGTTTGCAAATTAAATGGCTAAATTTGAGGAAGAGAGATAATATCTAAATGCCCTAGATGAACATAATAGCCAGTCAATCAAACTAATACACCCATCTGAAAAGCAAACACCATACTGTGATTAAGAAAATGAAATTCTTAAGATAGTAAAACTAAATGGACTGTGTCTGTCTCATACACAGTCAAATATGACAGAATCTGAATAGGCAGTCTGTTGTTTTCATAATTATGCTATATTTTCACAAGGGAAAGTGTGCTTGCATTTTTTTCCTCTGTAGTTAATCTGCATTAACATTTTCAAGTTCAGTGCTCTCATCGGCAATTAAACCATTTGTTCTTCCAGTTCTGTATGTAGCACTGAAGCTAAGAGTCCACAGAGCATTGCATTTCAAAGAAAGCAAGGAACTTGCAGCCTTTCTGCATTTCATTTAGTAAGTGCCTTAACTGCTCTCTAAGGGTACTGTAAAAGATGTTTGCTTGCTTTGAAGAACCCTAATCAGGGGCAAACTCTCCAAAACAACTCCCTGGAACATCCAGTTAGAATCATTTGTATGACCTAACAATTAACGCTCTTACTTTTATAAAGCTCACAAGGCCTAGCAGAGGGTGTGGAATACATTAAACTTTCCGTGTTTCACCACTATTTCTAGTTTCAGAAGGACAAGAGCTTGGATTACACACTGCATAGCAAAGTGATTGTGACAGGCTCTTCTAAGTCGTTCTGTCATTCCCTCACTGTTGGAGGCATTTGCTATGATTTGATGGCTGATGCAGCTCTAAGAAGAAATTCTGTGACATTAACTACATGATCCATCACTTAATAATACGCGAGCAGCAGCTGTCAGCCTGGATTTCTTAATCTCTCCTTTCCAGTACCACTGTTTCATCGATATTGCTTGGTAGGATTGTGTCACATTGATGGGAAGGTCACATAAACCATTAGAGTAATGATAGTATATAGTAAACTGGACTTTGTAATTTAAAGGTGGTGGTATTCAAATAGCCATCAGCCTGCAATTTTCTGCTTTTTTTCTTTATAATGGTTGCTGGCAGAAATATATAACATTCTTGCAATTATACTAGAATGAGCCCTGTAGCATCATCAAACGTCCAATGTGTCAGTTGCCCTAAATTGACACTGTAGGGTCCATTTTATATGCCTGGCCACTGCTCTACACAAAGCAAGGCGAAAGGGAAAGGAGGGAAAAAGGGGATTTAGAAAAACAAAACCTGAACCCCTTTTCACCCCCATGCTTAAATTTTGAACACAATTGCATGGTCTATAATAACCACCACTGAGAATAACCCCAACATTCTAATGCAAAAATATATGATTTAGCTCATTAGTGCATGCAATTTTTGTAATAATGTCTAAAGATAACTGTGTTTAACCACAGCAAATGGGTAAAGTCTTGCTTGGAAGCTGCAAACTTTTTAATACCCAAAGCAAAAAATAGCTGGTGGTTGGCAAGGTCATGTGACTGATTCTTGTCTTGTTAACGATTTGACCAGTCTGTGTTTAGCTCCCAAAATAGATTAAAGTCGGTTGTATAAAGCTGCAGTTTATAAGATAGTCTCTCAGACTCTAGTTGCAGTTTTAACAAATTTATTAAAAGAACATCTTATAACAGAATGCATAAACTTTAGATCTTGTTACAGTTAAAGGGACATGAAACCCAAATTTTTTCTTTCATGATCCAGATAGAGAATACAGTTTCAAACAACTTTCCAATTTACTTTTATTATTTAATTTGCTTCCTTCTCTTGTTATCCTTTGCTGAAATGTTTATCTAGGCAAGCTCAGGAGTAGCAGAGAACCTAGGTTCTAGCTGTTGATTGGTGGCTGCAGATATATATATATATATAGATTGTGATTGGCTCACACATGTGTTCAGTTAGAAACCATTAGTGCATAGCTGCTCCTTCAACAAATTATACCAAGATAATGAAACAAATTAGATAATAGAAGTCAATTAGAAAGTTGCTTAAAATTATATTTTCTACCTGAATTATGAAAGAAAAAAAATTGTGTTTCATGTCCGTTTAATGTCTGTGTAACTGCCTTACTCGTCAACTAACTATTTCCTGCTGCACTCCAGTGCAACATATATTAAACTTCCCCCTGGAACCAAACACTATCTTTTTTGGTTCCATACATATTGATACATTGGTAATGCAGAAATTAAATGCTTTAACGATTTAGAACATGTAATTCTTGCATTAGAATGTCAATTTAATATATCAGGTTTTGTTATTAGAATGACAACATGCAAATGACCTTATTTTAAACAACAGCATAACATCCAACATTTCTAGAATAGTTCTGTTACATTAAAGGACTATTAATAAGGTCAAAAGTTCCACAATCTTTAAATACCAGAATTTCCAGTGTATTAACTCTTTAAGTATTACTTTACATAATTCCCCAATTGAACATAGCTGTTGTAGATACTGGCACATGAAGTGACAATCAGAAATGTAATACGCAGAGAATGCCGGAAGGCAAAATTACCTAAGCTAGTCTGGCACTGATGCACTTTTGTGGTGCTATTTAGAACAATTCTTCTAGAATACTAACATGAAGATGTAAACATGAGAAAGAGTCACAGAAAAATGCTGCTCTTTTTCTTAATGGTAATATACTCTGCATATCTGACAAGGAAAGGGTTAATTAGGCTAATATACAGGCACTTAAAGGCGCAGAAGCCATTTTCTGGGCTGAGCATAGAGGCATTGTGATTAGCTTTGCGCACCTGTTGCAGTTACTGCTTGAGTAGCGAATGACCCTTTACCTGCTTCTACTTATTGTTGTATGTCAGCTTAGTTCAACGCTTTTCTTGCCAGGTATCCACATAGGAGGAGGGTAATATTAGGAATAGTGTCAATTTATAGACCCCGTGTTTCATTATTCTGCCTGTTAACATTTTAACAGTAAGAGAGAGCAAAGAGTCATTTGGACTCCAGTATTCCCTACGCATTTCTTATAAACCTTTGTAGCTACTATAAACTTGTTTGTGATCCTCTTTAGTATTAGAACATGTCTGCATTATTAAATCACTTTTAGTTATTATTATGTCGGTTCATATTTTTTCTCTTCTCTGTATTTGTTTGAATATCACTTAGAACAAAAAGCTGTGCACTAAAGAGCAGTTTTTGATGGTTATATCGATAGAGTATTTTATTCCTAAAAAAACACAAAATAAACTCATGTTTTTAATCTTTATATGAGCTTAAAATAACAATATTCTTACCTTCACTGTGTTGTGGTAAAAGGACAGTTTATTTTCAGACTTTAAAGGCTAAGGTGAAAAATGTGTGCTTACTTAGCAGTTCCTTATGTCTTATTTTGCCAGTATACGAGTGTGGTGACAAGCGAGTAATTATAAAACAGCTCCTAGTTTTAGCTGATACTATTTATTTCTGTCAAAGTACTGTAGGACATCTAATTCCCTAGAGAATGTATCATTTCCTTTAGCCAGAAAATAGGCCTTACTCCATTAAACCTCTGAATTATACACACACACATATACATGCATTACTGAATGCCACTTGCTCTAAAACTGTCACATTTTATCTCAGGCCTATTTTTGATTTGAAAGAGTTTACCTACACGTGCAAATAAAAACACGTGACAGAATCAGTTAAAGGATCATGAAAGTCAGTTTATTATGCATGCATGGTATATATTGTCAATTAAAGAATGCACCTCCAAACAAATACATTTAAAAAAAAAAAAAAATCTGCATACAAAATAAATAGTCAAGAAAATAAATGTCACTGTTTGAAAACTTTACAGTTCTTTCATTGCAGGGCAGTTCAATAATACACTCCTTCATTTTCCTGGTCTATAATCTCTCTAAATCTAGAATTTAAAGGGACAGTTTACACCAGAATTGTTATTTTTTAAAAAGATAGATAATCCCTTTATTAACCATTCCCCAGTTTTGCATAACCAACACAGTTATATTAATACACTTTTTACCTCTGTGATTACCTTGTATCTAAGCCTCTGCAGACTGCCCCCTTATTTCAGTTCTTTTGACAGACTTGCATTTTAGCCAATCAGTGCTGACACCTAGGTAACTTCACATGCATGAGCACAATGTTATCTATATAGCACACTTTAACTAATGCCCTCTCGTTGTGAAAAACTGCCAAAATGCATTCAGATAAGAGGCGGCCTTCAAGGGCTAAGAAATGAGCATATGAGCCTACCTAGGTTTAGCTTTTACCTAAGAATACCAAGAGAACAAAGCAAAATTGAATATAAAAGTAAATTGTAAAGTTGTTTAAAATGACATGCTCTAGCTGAATCATAAAAGTTTATTTTTGATTAGACTGTCCATTTAACATTTGGGAGGGGGGTAAAAAGGTGGTGAAAAAATGTAAAGACCCAGCACACATAATGTATGGAGCCCTTCACAGCTTAATGGGTGTACTACACGTGTGTTTGGAGGTGCTTAGCTCCACCAGCACCCCCTATAGACCCACCACCACTGAGGGTATGGGAAAAGCACACATTGCTAAGATATATATTAACCCAGTGTACATGAAATCAACAAAATGAGCGGTAAAACTAAGGTTATATGTATATGACAGAGCACAATTATAAAACAAACAGTAGGGTGTGGTGAACAAAATAGTTCTAATTTTTACTGGCTTTGGAGACAATTTCCAAAGCTGAAAACCATTGTGTTTTTCCACACATTCCTATTTCCAGATGTGTAGGTTTGATGCTCAAACACGGAAGTGTCTTTAATTAACATATTCACAGCAATTATCAGTTCCAGACTACAACAATTAAGCTGATGCAGCAAATGTCAAACTGACTGTGTGATTTTAAAATCAGGTCAAGTTTGCATTAATGGCCTCTATAAAATGAATTTATATTGTACAGATTAAGGAATGCCTAAGATATTCTTGGCAGTAGGCTTACAGGGAGTGTAGAATTATTAGGCAAATGAGTATTTTGACTACATCATCCTCTTTATGCATGTTGTCTTACTCCAAGCTGTATAGGCTCGAAAGCCTACTACTAATTAAGCATATTAGGTGATGTGCATCTCTGTAATGAGAAGGGGTGTGGTCTAATGACATCAACACCCTATATCAGGTGTGCATATTTATTAGGCAACTTCCTTTCCTTTGGCAAAATGGGTCAAAAGAAGGACTTGACAGGCTCAGAAAAGTCAAAAATAGTGAGATGTCTTGCAGAGGGATGTAGCCAGGGGCGTATTTATGTTTTGTGCTGCCCTAGGCACTCAAAATTCTGCTGCCCCCCCAACCCCCCACCTCACCCCAGGTTTAAGGCCTTTTTTAGACATAATATTTTTGGGGCAGGGTGTAAAAAAATTAAAAAAATTATGTTTTTTTAAGTAGCTGTTCACCAGGGCTTGCATTCACTCTGGTCACACACACACACACACATATATATATATATATATATATATATATATATATATGTTAAGACATTATTTTGCAAGTCAGATGATAAAAGTGTTTATATCAGAAAAAATATCCTTCACTGTATGAGAGTTTGTCAGTAGGAAGTTGTTTAACCTTAAACATCTTCTTTGATGATTGACAGTTATTTAAGCAAAATATCTGCTTGGATAAATATGTAATGAATATACAAACTGGCCTTTAAAAGTACTTAAAAAATACAACAGTAGTTATGATAGGCCCACATACAATCCCATAGGATAGCAATAGCCGGGCCAGCCATTTAAGTCATTAGTAATTGGTTGATTTAGCCACCCGGCCCTGAGTTCAGTAGAGTGGCCCTAGGGACTCAAAATTCTGCTGCTCCTTAAAAATCTGCTGCCCTAGGCACCGGCCTTGTTGGCCTATGCCTTAAAACGCCCCTGGATGCAGCACTCTTAAAATTGCAAAGCTTCTGAAGCGTGATCATCGAACAATCAAGCATTTCATTCAAAATAGTCAACAGGGTCGCAAGAAGCGTGTGGAAAAACCAAGGCGCAAAATAACTGCCCATGAACTGAGAAAAGTCAAGCGTGCAGCTGCCAAGATGCCACTTGCCACCAGTTTGGCCATATTTCAGAGCTGCAACATCACTGGAGTGCCCAAAAGCACAAGGTGTGCAATACTCAGGGACATGGCCAAGGTAAGAAAGGCTGAAAGACGACCACCACTGAACAAGACACACAAGCTGAAACGTCAAGACTGGGCCAAGAAATATCTCAAGACTGATTTTTCTAAGGTTTTATGGACTGATGAAATGAGAGTGAGTCTTGATGGGCCAGATGGATGGGCCTGTGGCTGGATTGGTAAAGGGCAGAGAGCTCCAGTCCGACTCAGACGCCAGCAAGGTGGAGGTGGAGTACTGGTTTGGGCTGGTATCATCAAAGATGAGCTTGTGGGGCCTTTTCGGGTTGAGGATGGAGTCAAGCTCAACTCCCAGTCCTACTGCCAGTTTCTGGAAGACATCTTCTTCAAGCAGTGGTACAGGAAGAAGTCTGCATCCTTCAAGAAAAACATGATTTTCATGCAGGACAATGCTCCATCACACGCGTCCAAGTACTCCACAGCGTGGCTGGCAAGAAAGGGTATAAAAGAAGAAAATCTAATGACATGGCCTCCTTGTTCACCTGATCTGAACCCCATTGAGAACCTGTGGGCCATCATCAAATGTGAGATTTACAAGGAGGGAAAACAGTACACCTCTCTGAACAGTGTCTGGGAGGCTGTGGTTGCTGCTGCACGCAATGTTGATGGTGAACAGATCAAAACACTGACAGAATCCATGGATGGCAGGCTTTTGAGTGTCCTTGCAAAGAAAGGTGGCTATATTGGTCACTGATTTGTTTTTGTTTTGTTTTTGAATGTCAGAAATGTATATTTGTGAATGTTGAGATGTTATATTGGTTTCACTGGTAAAAATAAATAATTGAAATGGGTATATATTTGTTTTTTGTTAAGTTGCCTAATAATTATGCACAGTAATAGTCACCTGCACACACAGATATCCCCCTAAAATAGCTATAACTAAAAACAAACTAAAAACTACTTCCAAAACTATTCAGCTTTCATATTAATGAGTTTTTTGGGTTCATTGAGAACATGGTTGTTGTTCAATAATAAAATTAATCCTCAAAAATACAACTTGCCTAATAATTCTGCACTCCCTGTATAACTACATTTACATAAAAACAGAGAATATATATATAAATTTAATTAATAGTGAACCTAAAAGGAATGATTACATTGATTTTATAAGCAAGGGGTAACAACATATCTGTAGCCAAGGGTATTTGAATACGTTTGTTAATTGTGTATGCATTTGTGGTTCTATGAAACTGAACAACTAGTGGTAGCATATTTGCCTGCTGTATATATAATTTATGTTTCCAATTCCATTAAAGAGCACTGATTTAAAAATATGCCAATGGTCAGTGTAAAGTGAAATATCCTTTCAAGACAAAAGCATAGGTAAAATGTGTGACTACATTTAGCCACCAATCAGCAAGCGCTACCCAGGTTCTGAACCAAAAAACGGTCCAGCTCCTAAGCCAACATTCCTACTTTTCAAATAAATATACCAAGAAAATGAATAAAAATTGATAATAGGAGTAAATTAGAAAGTTGCTTTAAATTACATGCTCTATCTGAATCATGAAAGAAAAAAATGGGTTTCATATCCTTTTAAGAACAGCCTCAATTCATCATGGCATGGATTCAACAAGGTGTTGAAAACATTCCAATGGATTTTGGTGCATGGTGACTTCATAGCATCACATATTTCCTACAGATTTTTGTCTGCACATTCATGATGAAAACCTTGCATTCCAATTGATCTCAAATGTGCTTTATTGGAGTCAGATTTTGAGAATATACAAAGGAACAGAGTAAATTAATTACCAGGCTGATAGAGACAGTTTTAGGCGATGCATGCTTTGTGACATGACACATTATCCTGCTTGATGTGTATTTTTTTAATGAGTAGATTACAACCATAAAGCAATGCATTTATCAGAAACAATTATTAAATATACTCACTAGGTATTGTAAGGACCTAACATCCCCCGCATCAGTATACTACCACTAGTACACTGCTACCAGCCTACACAGTTGACAAAGTTCAAAATGTACCCATGGTCTAAAGCTGTTTGCAAAAATGGTAGGACATATGTTTTTGTGTAATCTTCAGTTACTAGATTTTGATTAGCACTGACAGCAGATGAACCCGGTCTTCTAATTTTCTATCCTATCAGCTTTTAGACATAATGCTTTTTGTTTTCCTGCTCAGGACTAATTAGGAGCCAAAGTTGCATGATCCCACAATTCACTAGCTGCATCTTGCTCTGAAACTACAAGGTTTGTAAGGGGGTAAACAAATTAAACACACAATTATCTAGGCTCACTAAGGTCAAGCACACTTTTTTTTTTTTTGCATTATAATGTCCTTTTGAAATACAACTTAAGTTATATTTATGACAAATTATATATAAAATAATAATAATAATAATAATAATAAAAATACTACATTCTAGTAAAGCACAAAGGCAATACAAAATTTGGCAAAGAAATGTAGCAAATTAACTAGGGTTGCACTGATACCGATACTTGTATCGGTATCGATACCAAGTATTTGCATGAGTACTTGTACTCATGCAAATGCACCGATACTTAAACCGATACCTGCACTTCCTACCCATACTCTATCTTGTGGAGTTTTTTCAAACTGCATGGTCTCATTTCATTTTAAGCTGTAGTGGAGACTCAACTAAAAATGGTTCACTTCTGTTCTTCCAATACAAATTGCTGTTGTATTGTATCATTGTAAGAGAGATCACTGTACCTTGTTCAGACAAATCCCTGAAGTACTGGGTAGTTAATAAACTGAGATTTCAAGCTCTGGCTAAAATGGCCCAAAATGATCTTTCTGCCCCATGCAGTAGTGCTGAAAATGAGACTGTTCAGCTTAGCATCAAACCACATTACTGATAGCAGAAACAGACTTATAGCTGAACATACAGAGATGCTTCTGTTCCTTAAAAAGAACTTGCTACTAACTTTTCAAAAATTATTATAATTGCTAGATTGCCTGTTATACTACTAGTTCTTCTCTTGCACAATTATGCTCAAAACATACTGTACTCTGAGGAACATCCTTAGCTTATATAATTGCAGGAAGAGTGTTCATAGAAAAAAATAAGTTAAATCCTATGAACACACATCTTACAATAATAGGACTAGATTTAGATTACATTTGATACGTAAGCTTTACCAATGCTCTGTTCACATTCGCAACTCAATAGACTTTAATGAAGTTGCAGATGCAATGAGCATTGGTAAAGCTTACCAGTCAAATGTAAGCTAGCCCATAGTGTTGTTCCCCATGTTTAAACAGTGCACTGGTATATTTTTTACTGCATTGCACTTTTGGTTGGTTGTGATATTACATTTGTTATTATGAATATATTTGAATGTAATATTTTTATTTATAAACGTTCTTAAAAAAATGGTATCGGTGCAACCCTAAAATTAACCTTTGCAATAGCTGCCAGTGGCCAGACTACTGTTGGTCCTGAATTTTCTTGTAGCCAAACAAAGCAGAGGAGAAGGTAAAGAAGTTTCTGCTTTTAACTGGTGGAATAAGAATGTATTTACTGTAGAACGGGTATCAGAATATATTTAAAGTACCACTCAATGCAGTAGAATTGCATAATTAACAAGGGCAGAATAAAAAGACAATGATTTAACACCTACTCTGAATTTTAAATAAGCAGTAGATTTTTTTCTGTCAAATTTATTTTTTCTCCTATTTTACGGCCCCCTTTAGCATGTGACAGCCAATCATAGACTGGTACAGTGTTTTTCAACCAGTGTGCCGTGAGAGATCCTCAGGTGTGCCGCGGCAGATTGACAACAGTGCAGGGGTGTCCCTCTTTCAAATTTTTAAATATTGGGAGGTATGTGACAGGCTCATCAGGCATTTACAACCATGACATTGACATTCATTCACAGACAATCATTATGATTGTTTGTAATAGAATGTCAATATGTCATGTATAGTTTGTAGGAGGCATGGCATGACAGCACAGTGTGTGTGTGTGTGTATGTATGTATGTATGTATGTATGTATGTATATATATATATATATATATATATATATATATATATATATATATATATATGTATTAGGCTACAATGTGTGATTTTGTAAAATTTTGGGATGGTGGTGTGCCGCAGGATTTTTTAATGTAAAAAAGTGTGCCACGGCAAAAAAAAAAGGTTGCAAATCACTGGACTAGTATATGTATACCCTGTGAGCTTGTGCACATGCTCAGTAAGATCTTATTCCCCAGAAAGTGTGACTATAAAAAAACTGTGCAAAATTAGAAAATGGAAGAAAGTGTCTTAAAACTGCATGCTCTTTCTGAATCATAAAAGTTTATTTTGAGTTGAGTGTCCCTTTGATAGTGTCACCTGATGGAATACTGAATGGAATATGCAATTCGATTAAGAAAAGGAAAATTTAGTCTTGCAAAAGAAAAAAAAAAGAATTATAATACAATGCCCCCCATTAATGATTTATTCTTTCTTTTATTTGATATTGCTTTACACAATATCAACATATAATAATGCCATGCTGAGAATCTATAAATGAGCCAATGGTTCCCATAGTGGGTTTACACAAATAGGCACAAGTAGTGGAAGGGGGTGCTGCTAGGCAAGAAGTGGAATAGGAAACTAGTGGGCCCATCCAAGATCGATTATCATCATTTGCAGTTTCATTTTTACCATGTTTTAAAGGCTTTTACTTTTTATGATAAGTAGGGTCCATTAGCAACTTACACTCACTCAACTGCAATAGCTTGCATTCATTTGTATGGAAGTCTTGCATTCCTTCTTTTTTTTAAAATTAGCACTGTACATTAGCACATATTTTTAACATTAATTGCACATCAGAATTGCTGTGTAGTAACAAAGATCTGTTGTGTTTTAGTAGTTTTGCACACAGTTGTTGAAGGTTTTCCAGTGTTCTGTCTTCGGTTATTGGAAACAACCTGTGTGGTACATTACATAACACTTTGGTAAGTAGAATACACTTTCCATAAGGTTTGTTTATTGGTGCAGCTGTAAAACTTTGCACTAAGCAAAGCAATTGACTCTAGATTTCTCAATATGGCAACTTAAGACTCGGTAAATAACATGAAACCAGACATTGGGAAACTGGTATAATTTCATCAAGCCAATCTGTCACTTTAAAAAAAATTTAAATGATGAAGTGATAATTTAATGTGACTATTGACTTTAAAAAGCTGGTATCACACACAAGATAATAGATTTTTAATTAATTAAACTAAAACATTTTAAAATTTTAATTTAAAATATGAATAAATGTCTTATCAATTATTAACCTTTAAAATTATATTGTGTTGTTATCTTCATTAGGTGTTGTGCATTGCTATTTTATATAATATCTCTACCAAGGAGAGTAGAGGTTGCTGATGTTTACAGAACTAAGGGACAGTGGCTGGAAAACGTTTGGGAACCACTGATCTAGAGAAGAGCTTCTTAAACCTTTTTGAACCTGAGAAATCTATTTTCATAGGAAATGTTTTTGTGACCCCCATTATTATAATATAATCTAAAACAAGCCTCTTGTCTGATGCTTATACATTTTGTTTTTATTATATCAATATACTACACAAGTTAGGGGGATTGTCTAACTCCATGTGCCTTCCACGTATAGTTCTCCCCATGTGTAGTGATGAGCAATGCCTACACATTTTAAGAGGAACAACAATTAGCTATGTGCCTACCTCGCATAAAATATGGAAAAACAATAACCACTGCTACCTCATTAAATTTACACTTATAGATTTACTTAAGTTAAAAGCCTTTTTAATCAGTTATTTAAATTTGTTTTTTTATATATATATATTCTCTCATCATCCTGTACCTATATTTTGTTTTTGCATTTACTAGGCAAGGCTTGAAAAGTTCCAAGGGCAAAATTTATAACACTACATTGCTGCTTAATTAAAAATCACTATACTCCATAAATAGTAAAAAAATCAAAAGTGCAATCAACAATATATAGGTAGTGATGGATAAGTATAAAGAATAATATGTATAAAAATATATTCATAATAATAATAATAATAATAATAATAATAATAATTACTTAAATGTTTAATAAAAAATATATTAAAAAATATAATATATATTTCATACAAACAACACCAGTGTTGTTATAAAAAATGTGTAGTAGTCTTATATGATAAAAAAAAATGTCAAGAATAATTATTCACTGAATTGTTTAATTAGTAGAATCCTACCTCAAGATAACTGATTCTAGTTGTATGTCCGTGAGTTTGTATTTATCTTTCAAAAGGCTGTTAAATTTTGTCACGGGACTCTAGGACATTGGACAAAAATTAATGATTATATAATAGGAATGCTAAACAGTTTTTAGAATGATACCAGTGTATGTATGTGTGTAATATGTAATTTTTATATATATTGTTTTATTAATCTTTTAGGTAATTATTATTAATAATATATTTTTATATACAGGCATACCTCGGAAATATTGTGGGTTTGGTTCCAGACCACCGCAATAAAGTGAATATAGCAATAAAGTGAGTCACACTAATTATTGTATTTCCTAGTGCATATACAAGTTATATTTACTTTATACTGTAGTCTACTAATTGTGCAATAGCATTACGTCTAAACAATGTACATACCTTAAATAAAAAACAATTTATCACTAAAAAATATTTGTTGTACGTGTATATATATATATATATATATATATATATATATATATATATATATGTATGTATGTATGTATATATATATATATATATATATATATATGTATTCATGTGTATTTATGTGTTTATATGTGTACATATGTTGGAAAATAGCTCAGAGAGTCTTCCCCAACACAGGATTACCACAGACCTTCAATTTGTAAAAATAGAAACATCTGTGAGGCGCAATAAAACAAAGCACAATAAAATGAGGTATGCCTGTATATTTATTATTCTCTGTATTAATCCAGCGCTACCTATATATAGACCTTTCTTAGAAAACTGAAAACCATTTGAAAAAAATGATCTACATAGATTTAAGTAACTGTAGATTTTTACATAGATTCAAGGAACTGTGAGTGAGGGAGAGAGTTTATTTACAATATATTAGACTCACACCAAAATTAGAATTTCTTGGAAACCAGGCATCAGTCTCTCTTGATTTGTGAATTTAGTGAAGCAGTGTTTTAATAGTTTCTGATTCCTCTAAAAGATGAGCAAATTTCTGTATGGAAGAAAGAGCAGACCGGTTGTTTTCAGATGATATGCTGCCTCACTGCTTCATAAAGTTGGTTTAGCATTCCATTACAGGTAGATATATGTTTATAGCTTAGTCCCTATCTGGAAGCTGCAGGAGGTCTATTTTCTATTTTTAGAGGATTAAACGTTGACAGCACCTCTATTCTTAGCATTACATGTACTAACCTTCAAAGAATTATTGAAAAGATTAAATACACACCAGGCTTTCAAGATAGAACATACTAAATTGAACCTTAGTAAAAAAGAAGGTAAAATCAAAATCCAAACCATAGGTGCACACAAGAAAATAGATTATTGAATAGCTTCACAAATATACAGAGAATGTAAACTAAATAAAAATATTGATCCATGAATTTTAGGTCAGTTAGAGATATAAAAATCTACTATGTTTGGTGTAAGTTTTAAAAAACATTTGTTTTAAATATAATACCAGTTTTGGTGGATATTTAACATATTTAACTGGTTCAATCAACCTTATATTTTAAGATTTGCTAGGACTTTTGGAAATTTTAGAGATAATTCAGTAAATTTTGCATCTGCACAAAAAGGTCAGCATGCAGCATAGCTGTAAAGGACAGATTAGATTCACACCAATTGTAGTATTTTAGGAAAATTTCAGAGAATTGTCAAGCATGAGACCAAGTTAGTCAACACTGTCATTTAAATCCTTTAAAGGTATTTCTCTTATTCTAGTCTGTTTTAAATGCTAAAATATCTGTTATAATAATCACAAATAATTTATTGTATTTACAACCCAGTTATATTTAAGTATATGTATATTTGTGAAAGTTTTACAAATTAATTAAAACCATTGCAAAAAAATATTTTTTCAATGGTCAAAATCCTTTTACCATTTACCTTATTTAAAGGAACCAATCTGTACTTGGATGATGACCCCTGGCTGCTACAACAAAATATGGCTAGTGATGCCAGGTGATTATTAGTACTATCACGATTACTTGGCAATTATAATGTAAACTACTTATTTCAAAGTTGGGACCTCACTCTTGAAAAAGAAAATGGCACTTATCTAAGGAAATTATGAAGGCATTTAAAATAAAAATAAAAAAAAATCTTCAGAACCCCCAAAATTAGAAGTAATACTGTAAGACATTTTACATTGTTATGACAATCACAAGGCAGTTGAACTAACTAAGGACAACTAAGTTGAAAGAGCAGGGATGTTGGTCTGTGGTTCTGTCAGGTGATCAGTAAATGGTAGAGATGTGTAAATCCACATCTTAGTGTGTTTAACTTGCACACAAGGATATTCGGCTCTGAAAAGAGCCAAATACCAAAAGCAGCCTCCTACTTCATTCGACAGTGAACCAAATTGCCAAATGCACATCGCTAGTTGCTAACTACTTGGGCATGCAACCTTTTGGGGTTCTAATGTTCTTTTTTGAAGTGTAGAACATTGTAAAAATCAACGAGTAAAAAGGAGATTACAATTGTTATGGTAATCACCTTCTAGCCCCTCAGAGGAGCATATTTTGGACTAGTGATCACCATTAGCACAGCAATCACCTGAAAATTAGGGGAAGATGTGACTAATTTAAAAGAGGAGAATTTACTTTTTTAAATGATGGGTCTTATGCCGCTCTAATTAAAAAATAAGGGGTGATATGGGCTCTGTAATTAAACCACCACCACCACTAAAAATTTACTGGGTTTTAGTACAGTATCTTAGGGTGACAAGTGACACCTCATTTTAAAGAAGGCATTTTCCTACTTTAGATGAAGGGTCTTTTTTCCCTCCCTCTAATACAAATAGGAGGAAATAGGGGACTCTATTAGAACTGTCCTCTGGAAAATTAGCACTTTAAGTGCTGATATGGGTTATTGACATTGTTATAGTTATCACCTGTACCTTACTGTTATGTTTAAGTATGAACTAGTACCCTTGTTCTTTGCAGGACCACTCAGTCACACACCTTACCTCGGGTTCACTAAGATCTAACTTGAGGAACCCTGTTATGCTCATAGATCTGAGGGTCACTACTGTAGGATACAGTGTGAAGATGGTATACAAGAGAAATGGAATGAGCTAAACAACAATATAGTATGTAATGTAGGATAACTCCAATTCCACAGTTTAGAGAGAAACGTATTCACTTTCCAAAATAGTTGCAGACTCGCATCACACACATATAAAATATTTACATAGCTTGCACACACACACACACACTTTAGTTAGAGTTGTGCAAGGTAGGTTCATTGGTCATTTACAACCGGATATAAGATTTGCAGAAGTCACTGTGCAAGTAAATGAAATGAATCACAAGTGGAAGAATTGATTTCAAAGTTAGTACATGAAATAAGCTGGTTAATAGCTTGGTATGGCAGGTAAACTTGATTACTTGAGGCAAAGCAGAAACAAATGACATGAGAGGCAAGATATCCTTATTTGTACATTGGTAATACAGACCGGTAAATCCTGATGGTAGAATATACAAACCGACTTCCCAAATAGTATCCTCAGCGTGGAGCAAAAGCGGAATTACCGGAGAGGTAATGCAGACAGCGTGTGCTGAGATTCAGTGAGTGTGTGTGGCAGCTGCGGTTTCACCTAGAGACAAGTCAGGCGTGACGTCACACGCCAATGGACCAGCATGCGAGTGTACAGGAAGCAAGAAGCAGCGTGAGAGACAGGAACAGAGGTGAGGTGCTGCAATTCCGCAAGTCTTGAGAAACTGGAAATTAGTATCAGTAGAAGGAAATCCCAACTTAGACAGGAGGGAATAGCTGGGTGTGTAGCGTTCAGGAACAGTGAGTGACTGAACAAATTACCAAGCAACGTTCAACACTAGGTGGAGCCTTAAATAGCAGTATGGTAATTAGAAGTTAAAGGTACAGAATGGTAAAACCCTGACAGAACTCCCCCCTCAAGGAGCCGCTCTGCGGATCAAGGACCAGGACGGTCAGGATTCCTCCGGTGGTACAAAGAGAGAAGTTGGGGGGCGGAGAAGTTAGAGGACGGCTCCCACGAATCCTCCTCAGGAGCATAGCCCTTCCATCTTACCAAGTACTGGAGCTGATCATGAAGGTATCTGGAGTCCAAGATAGAATCAATTTCCTATTCGACATCATCATTCACTTGAGGAACAACAGAAGAACCCTGTAGGTTACCCCTGACCAAGGAGTAGGGCTTTAACAAGGACACATGGAACGTTGGATGTATCTTCAGAGTAGATGGTAATTGAAGAGTCACAGCATTAGGATTGATCACTTTAATAATCTCATATGGTCCCAAATATAAAGCACCTAATTTTTTACTGGGGATCTTCAAACGTAGGTTTTTTGTACTAAGCCAGACCTTGTCGCCAACAGCATAATCCGGAGGTTTACATCTGCGTAAATCATAATGATGTTTCTGGGTGGTTTGTGCCTCCTGTAGAACTGTTTTTAAGGAGGCAAAACCATTAGCAATTGAATTGACTGTATCATTTACCATTGGTAGTGTAGAATCAGACGTACAGGTAGGATGGTATGTTGGATGAAACCCATAGTTGACGTAAAATGGTGTGGTTCTCATAGAGGAGTGTAGTGAGTTGTTATGAGCAAATTCGGCAGTGGCCAGAAGTGAGTGCCAATTATCTTGTTCCAAAGTACAGTAGCAGCGGAGATACTGCTCAAGTGACTGATTAGTTCTCTCCGTTTGCCCATTCGTCTGGGGATGATAGGCTGAGCTGAGTCTTCTACAGATATTGAGGGTACGACATAGCTGGGTCCAAAACCTAGATGTGAATTGTGACCCCCTATCCGTAGTGACAGATTTGGGCAATCCATGAAGTTTCACTATGTTGTTTAGGAATAAAGAGGCAGTTTCTGAAGCCGTTGGAAGACCCCTGTGGGGGATGAAATGAGCCATTTTAGAAAACAAATCAACCACTACTAATATGGTGTTGTAATTTGATGAAGATGGTAAGTCCACTATGTAATCCATGGCGATATCTGTCCAAGGTCTGTCTGGGATTGGAAGCGAAAGAAGGTATCCATAAGGGCGATTATGTGGGTGTTTCTTGGTGGTACATGTGGGACAGCTTTGTACGTATCGAGTGACTGTGTCCATCATTTTGGGCCACCAATAATCTCTCTTTAATAAATGCAATGTCTTATGAACTCCAGGATGACCTGCTAGGAGTGAGTCATGAGCATAACCAACAATCTCTTCTCTGAGAACTTCAGGTATATACAGTAGACTCTCATGGTAGTACAAACCATCCTGATGTTTGCTTAAACCCAGTTGCTGTAAAGAAGAGTCCTGTGACAGATGTTGTTTTAAGGTGGTTTTGAAGCCGGTAGTCAAACAGATTATTCTATCTGAGGGTATGATAGATTCTGGTGTTTCTATATGCAAAGGTTTCGGATCCTTTCGAGAAAGGGAGTCTGCCTTGAGATTTTTGGAGCCGGGTCTATATGTTATGATATAATCAAATCGTGAAAAGAAAAGACTCCACCTGACTTGACGTGAAGTCAAGGTTTTGTTGGATCTCAGAAATTCAAGATTCCGATGGTCAGTGTATATCAGAATAGGGTGTTGTGTTCCTTCCAGAAGATGTCTCCAGAACTCTAGAGCGGATTTGATAGCAAGAAGCTCCTTATCACCAATACCATAATTCATTTCTGTAGAGGTCATTACTCTGGAGTAGTAAGATATTGGGTGAAGAGGTTCCGTAGGAGACTTTCTTTGAGAAAGGATTGCCCCAAGAGCATATTCGGAAGCATCAACCTCCAGGGTGTATTGACAACTGGGATCTGGGAATTGTAGAATCGGAGCTGTAATAAATTTCTGTTTCAGGCTAATGAAAGAATCTTCTGCTGACTGATTCCAAACAAATTTTATATGTTTACGTGTTAAGTAAGTCAATGGTTGAACAATATGTGAAAACCCTTTAATGAATTTGCGATAAAAGTTCGCAAACCCTAAAAATCTCTGGATTTCTTTCTTATTACGGGGAGCAGGCCAATTGGTTATAGCATCCACCTTGTTAGATTCCATGGAGATACCTAAAGGTGATATGTTGTATCCTAAGAAGGAAATCGTATCTGTATTGAATATACACTTTTCAAGCTTAGCGAAAAGACGATGGACTCTTAATCGTAATAAAACCTGCTTCACATGAGACACATGTTTTTCGTATGACTCTGAGAATATAAGAATGTCGTCCAGATAGATGACAATACAAACATCTAAGAGATCATGAAACACATCATTTATGAAACACTGAAATGTCGCCGGAGCGTTGCATAAGCCAAACGGCATCACAGTGTATTCATGAAGGCCGTAACGTGTACGGAAGGCTGTTAACCACTCATCCCCTGCTCTCATCCTAATCAAATTGTAGGCACCTCTAAGATCCAGTTTTGTATAAATAACAGCACCACGTAACCGTTCAATTAGTTCAGGAATGAGAGGCAGGGGGTATCTGTTTTTCTTTGTGCATTTGTTAAGTTGCCTATAGTCAATGATTGGACGGAGGCTACCATCCTTATTCTTAACAAAAAACATAGATGCTCCAACGGAGGATGTGGAGGGTCTAATGAAGCCTTTTTTCAAGTTATCATCCAGATAGTCTTTCAAATGAGCTAATTCTGGCTCTGAAAGCGGATATATATGACCAATAGGTATGGTACTGTCTGGTATGAGATCAATAGGACAATCATAAGACCTGTGTGGTGGTAGTGTGTCTGCCTCAACCTTATCAAAAACGTCACTAAATTCTTTATAACAATCAGGTAGGCTATGGACAGATAAATGGTATAAAGAGTGTTTGGTAAAACATGAATGTTTACAAAATGCAGAATCAAAGATCACAGAACCTTCACACCAAGAGATAGTGGGGTTATGTCTTATTAACCAGTTTAAACCAAGTATCATAGGATAAACTGAAGTGGGAAGTACATCGAAAGACAACTGCTCAGTATGACCAGACTTTGTTATCACAGTAATGGGGATGGTGTGATGTGTTATGGGACCTGAACTGAATAGAGAGCCATCAACCAAACGTATAGCAAGTGAAAGACTCTTTTTTATTAGTGGGATCTTATTTTTAACAACAAACGAAATATCTACAAAATTCCCAGATGCGCCAGAGTCAACTACGGCCTGTACGTCTATCTTCTGATGATGCCACTGTAGGGAGAGAGGAAGGGACAAATGAGAGTTGAAATCATGTACCATATTGATTATATGATAACTAGGAGGTGTCTTACCCTTCTTTTGGCGAAGAAGTAATGGACAATCCTTAACAGTGTGATCTTTATCAGCACAGTAGAAACAAAGGTTCAGTAATTTGCGCCTAGCTTTTTCTTCGGGTTTTAGAGGACCACGAATCACTGCTACATCCATAGGTTCATCAGAGGACCTTGTTGGTAAGGTTGAAGGTGTAGCATGATAAGTGGATATTCTTCTGTAGCTTGCATCAGTGAAGGATCTTTCAGATTTTCTTTCCCTTAACCTTTGGTCTATACCTATGCTGAGTGTCATGAGGGCTTCTAAATCATCAGGAATGATACCACGTGCAAGCTCATCTTTTATTGCTTCACTGAGACCTAACCGGTATTGATTCCTTAAAGCTGGAGTGTTCCACTGAGTGTCCGGTGCCCAACGTTTGAAATCCGTGATATATTCTTCCACTACTCTTTTCCCTTGACGTAAGGACCTGATAGCTGTTTCTGCTGTGTTCTGTTTATTGTGATCCTCATAAAGCAGAGACATGGCAGAAAAGAATGCATCGAGAGAATTTAAAATGGCATAATCATTCTCATAATAGGCATTAGCCCAAGACCTGGCCTCACCACGTAAGAATGAGATAACTGTTAATACCCTGACCCTATGTGTTGGGTATGATTTAGGTTTCAAAGTAAACATCAGTGTACAAGAGTTCTTGAAATCCCTAAACGAAGCTCTCTCCCCAGAGAATTTTTCAGGAGGGCTAATTAAAGGTTCAGCTGAGGTTTCAGCTAGAGGAGGTTTACTGGCAAGATGGTCATTAATGAATTTTCTGATGTTTTGGTTCTCCAATTGTATCTCCCTTAGTCCCTGTATCATATGATCCATACTTTGAGCTAGGGAGCCAACCCTATTGTAAAGCTCTGTTATATCCATTTAACAAGGTACTAGTTATTTTTATAGGCTTGGTAATATGTTATGTTTAAGTATGAACTAGTACCCTTGTTCTCTGCAGGACCACTCAGTCTCACACCTTACCTCGGGTTCACTAAGATCTAACTTGAGGAACCCTGTTATGCTCATAGATCTGAGGGTCACTACTGTAGGATACAGTGTGAAGATGGTATACAAGAGAAATGGAATGAGCTAAACAACAATATAGTATGTAATGTAGGATAACTCCAATTCCACAGTTTAGAGAGAAACGTATTCACTTTCCAAAATGGTTGCAGACTCGCATCACACACATATAAAATATTTACATAGCTTGCACACACACACACACACTTTAGTTAGAGTTGTGCAAGGTAGGTTCATTGGTCATTTACAACCGGATATAAGATTTGCAGAAGTCACTGTGCAAGTAAATGAAATGAATCACAAGCGGAAGAATTGATTTCAAAGTTAGTACATGAAATAAGCTGGTTAATAGCTTGGTATGGCAGGTAAACGTGATTACTTGAGGCAAACCAGAAACAAATGACATGAGAGGCAAGATATCCTTATTTGTACATTGGTAATACAGACCGGTAAATCCTGATGGTAGAATATACAAACCGACTTCCCAAATAGTATCCTCAGCGTGGAGCAAAAGCGGAATTACCGGAGAGGTAATGCAGACAGCGTGTGCTGAGATTCAGTGAGTGTGTGTGGCAGCTGCGGTTTCACCTAGAGACAAGTCGAGCGTGACGTCACATGCCAACGGACCAGCATGCGAGTGTACAGGAAGCAAGCAGCAGCGTGAGAGACAGGAACAGAGGTGAGGTGCTGCAATTCCGCAAGTCTTGAGAAACTGGAAATTAGTATCAGTAGAAGGAAATCCCAACTTAGACAGGAGGGAATAGCTGGGTGTGTAGCGTTCAGGAACAGTGAGTGACTGAACAAATTACCAAGCAACGTTCAACACTAGGTGGAGCCTTAAATAGCAGTATGAGAATTAGAAGTTAAAGGTACAGAATGGTAAAACCCTGACACTTACAAACTCTGCTCTTATAAACCAGGGGTCTTGGGCCCCTGAAAGTTGCCTGGGGGCAGATATTTGGGCTTTAAAAGCACCCCCTTACCTGCGATTTCACTAAAAGGGAGAGTCTCATTGCTTCTGGCAAATGGGAGAAGATTCCAGGTAGTCTACTTTCATGCCTGCAGAGCTGGAAGTCCCCTAGATAAGAAAACATGGTTATCATCACACTTGCTCATAGTGCTGATGATGGCAATGTGTTATCCTCCCCACTCAAGAGGTTAACCAGATAAATTGTGAGGACTAACTATTGTGAATTATAGGCTTAAATCAATATTATTATTATTTTAAGAAAATATACAAATGTTAAGGTAATATTAAGTAGACAATATTGGTAGAAATCAATATAAGATATCAGATCAAGTGGTAGTCACTTGGATGGGGTCTTTAGTGGGGATTTCTTGGAAGAGCATCCCCTTTAATGGAACTGGTTTAACATGGTTTATTTTAAATTTTGTGCAGGCTTCTAGTCAAATATGAGTACACAATCCATTTCAATTGCAGGAATCTATCACTAATGTATGCAATGAGGTTGTTTTGAGTAACCCACAAATAAAATTAAAATGCTTTAGGTGTATTACCAAAATGCTGGTAATAGGAAATGTGGTTTTAAATGTGTATTAAATGGTCTATAGTGCCATGTTAACAGTTTTTCCCTTTAAAATATGTAGTTTCAAAAAATAACTTATCACTGATATTTCTAAAGCTTCCCTTCTTTAAATATTTGCACAGAGTATAGCATATGTTTTTGAGCTCTTTCTTCTTGCCATGTGTCCATGTTATTTAATAACACAAGACTTGGAGACAAAATAATTGTAGATGCCCACAGGACTTTAGATTAGAGTTTGTTACATTGCATTGCTATTATAAAATTGTGCTTGGGAGTGGGGGTTAGGTGATATTAATAACACGTCACATGAATGAGATCTTAGGCGTTTGATCACAAAGGACCCATCAGCTATTTAACAATCATTGTGTATAATAAAACAAATACATAAACAAGAATTGAAAAACAGAAAAAGAAGCAATCTGCCAGGGACAAACAGCAGCTCAATAGCTTGTTCTATGGCCCAGTTGCCACTTGGAGTCGCTTCTTTTTGCCCAATTGTGCTTTTCACAGAGGAAAACTTTCCTGTAGTATATCAGTCTGATCCCACCTAACAGGGTCAGTCCAGTCCCAAAATACAAGGAACTTCTACTCTGAATAAGGAAAACACCAACCTCAGACCATCGTTTCGGCCTTCTCTGGGCCTAGTCAGTGAGGTGCAGCCATATCCTGCAAAGCACATTGCGTAAGGAGTCCATGTCTGGTTTCCCCCATCACCCTTAGGGAGACTATCCCCAGGGTCATAATACATACGCAAAACAGAAAGAGAAGCAGTCTGCCAGGAACAAGAAATAATAAACAAGAATTGATTTTGTTTTTTGTCTTTGGTCTTACAAATATTGCACAAAGTATTTTTCTCACTTTCAACAAATAAAGAATAGAAGTTGCATGTATCCAAAACTAAAAAAAAATGGGAGAAAGGAGGAGAGAATTTTTAATGTCCAATAAGGTAAGCATAAAAAAAAGATAAAAAAAAAAAAGATATAAAAAATATTAGAACCTGCTACAGACACATAGATCAAAAAAGTTATTCATTTTTTTTCACGGATTAAACACAATTATAAGCAAGCAATTTTGGAAAAATAAAATGCTCTAATACCCTAGAACATTTTCTTTGTACTTATGTCCCTTTAATTTGTTGCTACATTTTGCAGTTTTGTTCTTTATTATATTAAAACATTTAAGACATTTACTATACATAACTTGCAAATTAGTCCAGCATCAAGCACTCACTGTTATTTGGCAGCCAAATGTTTATTCTGTAACAGAATAAAACTTTTGGCTATCCAAAGATCAGTTAATGTGCTTAATTCTCGACTAGATATATATTTGCACACACACATATAACATACATACACACACATACAATACTTGGTAGAAAGGAAATATATATCATTACTTCCTGCTGTAGCACATGTCGAACAGCTAATCTGAATAATAGTACATAACATTGAGTAACGCCTGTGCTTCTTTTGGGTAGAATCCAGCATGAATCACTTGCATGGTAACATTTAGTACAGCTGACACATTGATTCCAGAGAATGAAGCAAGAAGGTCCAACCCATTGTTACCTCTTTCATAACATTACTGAAAAACAGAACTATTGTTTAGGGGGGGGGGGGGGGAATACTCTGAATGGGCTAATTTGCCAGATGCTCTTTTTGATGAGGGATATACTAGTAATATAGAAAATAGGCTTCAGGAGTGTCCCACTAAGTTTCTTTTATGCCCATGTCAGCTACAACAGCTTGTTAAATCAAAAGCACCATTCTTTGATATTAAAAAACATTTAAACATTTACACTGCCATAAATCTTGACTTGCACAGACTATTGCTAAAATAAAACACGCTGAACAAGAATGCTATCAAACCAGCGTAAAATAGATGTTTTTATTTATAAAAAATATACCAGAATCTATTATTAGATGATTAGCCATTTTTGTTATGGGTGTAGTTTATTTAATGCACCATTAATTGCAAAATACAAAAAAAAAAAAAAACATCACAGTGGGATTTTAAAATTAATTGTTTCACATTGAAGTATCCCTTTAAACCTTTTGTGTAATTAAAAGGTGTGCACGCACACTGACCTGAGAACACATTAACATGCTCCATACAGTGAGGGGGGATGGTTTATTGATTCATCTCTGCTGGTTTTCTGCCTAATGAATAGCATGTTAATTGTTATGGTAATAATAGCCACGCAATGTCTTAGAGTGTCATTTTTTTATTTATAATTCTAAGAAGTAAATGTTTTAAATATACCTACTGAAACACAAACACCAATATATATATATATATATATATAAATAAATAAAATATATCTACACATAAGGGACAAAAGTATGTGGACACCTGACCATTACACCTAAAACTATTCCATTCATAAACTATGGGCATTAATATGGAGTTACCCCCCCCCCCTGCAGTGGAAATCTGTGCCTGTTGAAAGAGCATTTGTGAGCTCATACACTGATGTTGAACCAGAAGCATTAAAATCCATCCCACAGTGGCAGTTTAAGATATTTTTTAAAGCACTCCTCTTTAATGTTTTTTTTTTATTTTAAATTCAGTTTAAATGCTCGACTGTTCTTAAGCAGGTCTTTACCTGTGTGTTTAACCACTTTGTCAGGGTTACTTTTATTTTTTCCACTGCAATGTCCCTTTAAGTAATATTTTCTTTGCATGGGGTTTAGGTTGATTTGTATTGTCTATTACATGTTTGTTATTTTGGGTTACACTTCCTGTGCAACTGTGTTTTATGTAATGAAAATAGTGCTGATCAATAAATAACAACTGTGAAGTACCTATGATTAAAATGAAACCAAACACAAATTGTTTAAAGGGACATACAATTCAGGATATAACTGGAGTTATTTTGCCCCAGAAGAAGGTTGTGCATTTGATGTTACTGAAAAAAAAGAGGAGTAAAAGAAAAAAGTTGTATATGTCGTATGCTTGGATAATGTAGCCCAGTAACAAACATAAATTGTTCTTACTGTTATGACATTTTGATAGAAATAAACAGTTTTCTTTTTTGGATTAAAAACAAATCCAAGTGATTGTATGTGTATTTTTATAGAGGATATCTAAAAATCTGCCTGAAAACCCACCCAGACACTTAGTCGCCGTACCAAATTAGTTTTTCTAAATGAACGATGCTTCTTATTAACAGTGTCTCCAGGAATTAGTCAGTGTAATGAGAGCTAATGATATTTCCCCATTCGCTTAGAGATTGGATGTAGAAATTTAACTGGCCAGAACATGTTATTGTCATTTCTGTCAATGACAATTAGGCACAAGTGTAATATCTGTACAATGGGCTTAGTCAGGAAAACATTCATTTCAATTATTTTGTTATCTAGGCCTTCCACTGCTATGCCGCAAATTACTGTACTTTCATTCTCTTCCACTAAACTGCTACTCAAAATGCAGGTTTGTGAATCTAAACTGGTATAAATCCACCTTGGTAAATTAAGGGGAAAGTACAGGGTATATATATATATATATATATATATATATATATAATAACACAAACGAGCGCACTCCCACATCCAAGTTCAGCTAACAGGGTGCAGGCAAGCAAAATGTATAATTCCAAAAAGGCATGCACTCACTGGATTTGTACAAAAAGGTGTTTTAATCGCACATAAGAAAAACAGTAACGTTTCGGGGATCAATCACCCCTTCATCAGACTAAGTGAAATTGTTAAAAACAAACAGTGCATTTAACAGGTGCTAACCCCACCCCTTATCAGAGAAAAACCGCCCAAAAGCATCATCATGTGAATGTAACAAATAAAAAACTAAATCATACATTTTGCTCTATAGCAGTATAATACATAATATGTGAACAAACTTAAGAAATCAATATGTGTTGGCCAGTACATGTGCGCAATATAAACCCATAGTTGTGAACATATAATACATTACTAAGGAGCTCTCTCATAAATGCTTGTAAGCTACTAACATAATCAGAGTCTGTTGCAATAAGACTTATACATTTCAATATTCCAATACATATATATTAATTCATAGGTGCAAACAAGATCAAACCGAATGCATAACCATTGTTAACAGAAACTGATATAACGCACTACGCAAGACCAAAAAAGCCACACGTGTGAGTCGTGGGCATGACCAACGAAGGGTCATTGAACATCACAGATACAGGCGGCCAATCAGACCGCAGTAGTGTCACAGAGCCCAAGACTCACAGCGTGTGTGTGATGGGCTTGGTTAGGATGTGTCCTCAGACACAGAGGGCTTAATCGGCCAATTGATCCACAGCTCTGGGAAGCAGGCGTGTGTTTAGGTAAATGTGTACTCATGCACAATTAGTCTGTCAGGAACCTCATGTGTGAAAGAAGTAGGAGTGTCACAAACATAAACAAGTAGTTCAGCCATACACACAGCCATAGTTGCATCCTAGTAAACAAAGCAGTGTCCCCAATAGGTGCAGCATCTAAATACAGTGCAGTACTGACAAATAATAGACTATTACAGTCGGTCAGTACTAGTATACACTGATAGAGATTAACAATTTAATGTCTAAATAAATTCCAATTGGGTTATGCTAGACTGTTTACATAGTAGGGGTCATCTTATACAAAGTTAAACATATATCTGGAATAAATATATAAATAAATATATGCAGGGTTTTTCACCACCTCTCATACTCTAACATATGGTCAAGATAAGTACTGTGCATGCACAATGCCTCTACCCAAAAGTGACCAATGGCTAGGTGGTCATACGGCAGCTCATCACAGTGGTAGAAATTTCTCTAATAAATATCCATGCATAAATGGTCAACCTAGCTGATGTCAGTATAAGTCCACATTTAACAAACTATATAGGGGGGCTAGCTGAGCCAAGCAGTGGAAAATACAACACAGTGGTACATGTATAGACTAAGAGCAAACACTATGTTACCATAGCTATATTCTACAACTATAAGGGATCTTAATAGAACAAACAAATACCATATAATGCTCAGAGACCACTATATAGGCAAAAATTATTCAAGTGGACACTCTACAAAATGGATACTGTACAGAGATGGATATTATAGAAAGCATTGCCAATCAATTTGATGGTTCAGTCCATTTGGGTACAAAGTTCTTAACTTGAATATCCATTTTTATTCAATTTGTAGTAGACATTGGTTTCTGTCTCCTCCTCTCTTTAGGGGTGGTACGTGATCTATGAGACTGAATCTTAGATCACTCACTGTGTGTTGATGTCTCATGAAATGTCTAGTCACAGGTAAATAATTTTTCTGTTTATCAATGGCTTCTCAAATCAAATGTCTATGGTTAGCCATCCGAGTGCGAATATTATCGCTAGTTTTTCCAACATAAAACTGTCCACATGTACAGTTCAACAACTATATGACATGTTGTGGTGGTACATGTGAGGAAGTACTTGATGTCGAATCTCTGGTTAGTGTGTTGATGCCTGAACTGGGTTCCTTGGATCATGGAATTGCACATAGTGCATCCTATGCACTTGAAACACCCCTTCTTATTTCATAACCAACTCTTTTGTTGGTAACAGTGATCCGAGTTTGTCAACATTGTTTAGTCCCTAAGGGATCTGCCTTTCTTAAATGCAATCATTGGTGGTCCATAATACTTAAAGGGTAATGTAGGATCAGTATCCATGACAGTCAAATGGCTTCTGAGGTCATCATTGATATTTCTCTCATCTAGAGAGTATTCTGTGGTAAACAGTAATCTCTTGACATTTGCTATTTCAACAGCATCCTTTTTCTTTGCCGTCTGTGCTGACAGTAGATCTGTTTGTGTTAGAGTCTGCATCTCCTTACATAATTTAGCGATCTCTCTGCTGGTATATCCTCTTTGTATGAAAGCATTGTCCATGTCCTCCACCTTGGTCTGTTTCTTGATGGGATCCATGTTATTGCGAACTGTTCTCAGTAATTGAGCTTTTGGGATGGATTTTTTTCAGACTATTACAGGTGTTTGTTTGATCTATTATGATCCTTACTTGTTACATGCATGAGGTTCCTGACAGACTGATTGTGCACAAGTACACATTTGCCTAAACCCACGCCCGCTTACCAAAACTGGATCGATTGGCCTATTAAGCCCTCTGTGTCTGAGGACGCATCCTAACCAAGACCATCGCACACACGCTGTGAGTCTTGCGCTCTGTGACGCTACTACTACGATCTGATTGGCCGTCTGTATCTGTGATGCTCAATGACCATTTGTTGGTCACACCCACGACTCACACGTGTGGCGTTTTTGGGCTAGCGTACTGCGGTATGTCTGTTTCTGTTAACAGTGGTTATGCATTCGGTTTGATCTTGTTTGCACCTATGAATTAATATATATGCATTGGAATATTGAAATGTATAAGTCTTATTGCAACATACTCTGATTATGTTAGTAGCTTACAAGCATTTATGGGAGAGCTCCTTAGTAATGTATTATATGTTTACAACAATGGGTTTATATTGTGCACATGTACTGCCCAACACATATTGATTTCTTATGTTTGTTCACATATTATGTATTTGTTGCATTCGCATGATGATGCTTATGGGCGGTTCTTCTCTGATGAGGGGTGGAGTTAGCACCTGTTAAATGCAATGTTTGTTTTTCACAATTTCACTTAGTCTGATGAAGGGGTGATTGATCCCCAAAACGTTACTGTTTTTCTTATTTGCCATTAAAGTACCTTTTTGCACAAATCCAGCGAGTGCATGCCTTTTTGGAAAAAAAATAAAAAAATAAATATATATATATTTTTTTTTTCAAAGCAATTAACCCCATCAGTGCAGAGCCAATTCACACCCCTATGCTAGAGTTGTTTTTAGTTGTATGACATTTGTTGAATTTACAAATTTACACCTCAATGTGGAATAGAAGCAAAGCCTTGAATTGTGGATGTGGATAAGTTGATGTTTGGTATTTGTGATCTGCTGGGACGGGTGGCACTCAGTGTGATGGGAGAAAAGTTTGAGCTAATTTTGCACCTGAAGTAATGTGTAAAGTCACAGGCTGTGATGGGGACAGTAGTTGGAAGTAGGCTGGGCAATAACTAGTGTTAAAAGAATGGAGTAGGCATGTGGGGATTGGAAACTTAGCTCATAGAATTGGAATTCAGTTCTGCTTTAAGAAGTTGAGGGCAGCAGGGTAGGATTGTAGTATATATATAAATAATTTGAAGGAAAGTCAGTATAAATACAAGCATTCTTATCAGAAAACACAGAGAAAGTTTGATGCTTGCTGTAACACACCATGTCCATTGAGTGAACAAATATTTTTTATCTATTTTTTGCTTTTTAAAATGATCAGATGAAACCTACATAGAAGCTAATAACAATATAGAGACACAAGATTAACTGAGTTCACACTGATATTTTGTGGTAGTTGAAAGGAAACGAGTACTGAAAGGGAAAGTACTATAATCACAAGGTAAGTCGCAAGAAAATGGATCTGCTAAACTCAATACTTGCGATAAAGATGTATACGAATGAAATGTGCATCTGCTTTCTGTGAAGCTATTGCAGAAATTTAGCCTTACTTTAAAACATGTCATTGATTGATTACCCAGAATGCACAAAGGAAATCAAAAGCTAAAATCACTGCTAAATAGCACACTTGCAGCAGTGATTTAACCTCTTGATTGACTTGAAAAAGCTCTGCATCTGTCTGCCACACAACTGGATTTGGACCAGCTACAAAAGAAGTGGATAACAATTGTGAGGCTGGCTGTCAAAGAAATATTTGGATGTGTAGGTGCATGCCACAAAGAGTAAAGGAGAAGCAATGCTGTTGCTTCCTCCCTCAACCATACCAGGTGCTTAAGAGAACATTATACTGGACACCAAGCCCATATTTGAAGGGCCATGGCTCCCATTATATGTCAAGCCTTGGTATATGAGATTATCAAATTGTATACAATACTCGTAAAGTTGAACAAATTTTATGTATATATTTAATCTTAAAATGTCTGCATAATAATCAAATCACAAACTGCCCTATCATTCATATATATATATATATATATATATATATATATATATATATATATATATATATATATATATATATATACATACATACATATACAGGTGAAACTCGAAAAATTAGAATATCGTGCAAAAGTTCATTTATTTCACTAATGCAACTTAAAAGGTGAAACTAATATATGAGATAGACTCATTACATGCAAAGCAAGATAGTTCAAGCCGTGATATGTCATAATTGTGATGATTATGGCTTACAGCTCATGAAAACTCCAAAACCACAATCTCAGAAAATTAGATTATTATATGAAATCAATAAATAAGGATTGTACATAGAACAATATCGGACCTCTGAAAAGTATAAGCATGCATAGTGTATGTACTCAGTACTTGGTTTAGGCCCCTTTTGCAGCAATTACTGCCTCAATGCGGCGTGGCATGGAAGCTATCAGCCTGTGGCACTACTGAGGTGTTATGGAAGATCAGGATGCTTCAATAGCGGCCTTCAGCTCTTCTGCATTGTTCGGTCTCATGTCTCTCTCATCTTTCTCTTGGCAATGCCCCATAGATTATCTATGGGGTTCAGGTCAGGCGAGTTTGCTGGCCAATCAAGCACAGTAATCCCATGGTTATTGAACCAGGTTTTGGTGTTTTTGGCAGTGTGGGAAGGTGCCAAGTCCTGCAGGAAAATGTAGTCAGCATCCCCATAGAGCTCGTCTGTTGAAGGAAGCATGAAGTGCTCCAAAATCTCCTGGTAGACGGCTGCATTGACCCTGGACTTAATGAAGCACAGTGGACCAACACCAGCAGATGACATGGCTCCCCAAATCAACACAGACTGTGGAAACTTTACACTGGACTTCAAGCATCTTGCAGTGTGTGCCTCTCAATTCTTCCTCCATACTCTGGGTCCTTGGTTTCCAAATGAGATGCAAAATTTGCTCTCATCAGAAAAGAGGACTTTGGACCACTGGGCAACAGACCAGGTCTGTTTTCTTAAGCCCAGGTAAGACGCTTCTGACGTTGTTTGTTGTTCAGGAGTGGCTTGACAAGAGGAATACGACATTTGAAGCCCATGTCCAGGATCCGTCTGTGTGTGGTGGCTCTTGATGCACTGACTCCAGCCTCAGTCCACTCCTTGTGAATGTTGTTTATGTTATTTTATGTTATTTTATGTTATTTTTGTAATTAAATTAATTTTTATCAGATCAGCTTCTTCACCCTCGATTGTTTAGTACCCGCCTCCTTTTGGTAGGCGCCTGGGCTTTCTCCCCAATAAGAATGTCCCCAACACTTTTGAATGGCCTTTTCCTGACAATCCTCTCCAGGCTGCGGTCATCCCTGCTGCTTGTGCACCTGTTTCTTCCACTCTTTTCCCTTCCACATAACTTTCTATTAATGTGCTTTGATACAGTACTTTGGGAACATCCAACTTCTTTTGCAATCACCTTTTGAGGCTTTCCCTCCTTATGGAGGGTGTCAATGATGGTTTTCTGCACAACTGTAAGGTCAGCAGTCTATCCCATGATTGTAATTCCTACTGAACCGGACAGAGACCATTTAAAGGCTCAGGAATCCTTTGCAGGTGTTAAGGCTTAATTAGCTGATTAGAGTGGGACACTTTGAGCATAGAATATTACACCTTTTCACAAAATTCTAATTTTCTGAGATTGTGGATTTGGGGTTTTCATGAGCTGTAAGCCATAATCATAACAATTATGACAAACCAGGGCTTGAACTATCTTGCTTTGCATGTAATGAGTCTCTCTCATACATTGGTTTCACCTTTTAAGTTGCATTAGTGAAATAAATGAACTTTTGCCCAATAGTAAAATATCTATACCTATATATCTATATGATTTTTATATATATATATATATATATATATATATATATATATATATATATATAGTAATATCTATTTAAAAATACTCAGAACATATTCCCGTATGTGAAGAACATTGAAATGTGAAATATTTACAGTACATACACAGTTAAGCACTTATTAAAATATGATTATTGCATAAATATGCTTTTACATGTTTTCAACTACTAGAATGCAAATGGCTCCAATATATATATATATATATATATATATATATATATATATATATATACACACACACATATAAATACATATGTTGGGCACACACACACACACACACACATATATATATATATATATATATATATATATATATACACACATACATACATACATACATACACATACATATTTATACTTGTGTGTGTATGTATGTATCTATCTTTGTCAAAGCCCTTTGCGGTACTTTTTTCTTTGTAACACCTCATATATTTGAGCCATTATAACTTTTTCATGCATTTTTTAAAAATAATATTAATCAGACAGTGTTATTATAAATGTAACTGTATTTTTAATTTTGATGTGTTTTGTACAACGTTTTATATCTTGTGTAACGGTTAACCAGAGCTCTGAGGTTAAATTCAATTGCGGTCAAGTAAATGCATTTACTTTCAACTTGTAATACCACGGGACTTCCAACAAAGAGCTTCGATAAACCCCTTTTCACCTTTTGCGCAACTGATATCATGCCACTCATAGTCTATGTGTTTAACCCAACTGCTGTAACAAAACAGAGCAGTTTATTATTTTTTAATAATTATGCCACTTAAATTTAATTATAATTGTAGTGCATAAATTAAAGATTACAAATTGTCGTTTTTATCAGTGAAATAATGATATGATTTTTTTCCATGTGTCTCATTACTCCTATATATGGCTGTTAAGCTGTGTAAGAGAGAACCAATTAAAAGCAAAAAACATAAAAACATCAGATGTAAGGATGGCCATTGTATTTTCTAGTCTCTTTTTAATTAACCCAGTGTGGATTTTATTTAGGTTGCCATTTAAACATTATTTCTACTTTCCTCTTTTATTGCTTTACTATATTTCATTTCTACATTTTTATTGCATATTTTAATTATTAAATTGTTGCATATTGAATGGTGAATGAACCATTCTGAAAAACAAGAATGTTATGTGAACAAAACTTAAAAATTGCAAATTACATACTAGATCATCGCCACTCATATTAAAAAATAAATAAATATTCAATTTCAGTGTCTTTCAGACGTTGATATACTTTTACCATGCATGCATATATTATATATATATATATATATATATATATATATATGTGCGTATATGTATATATATATATATTTACACACATACATACATATATATATATATATATATATATATATATATATACATACACACATATATATATTTATATATGCATGCATGGTAAAAGTATATCAACACACAGAGAGAAGCACACTCACAGGAACGAACAACTGGCTCAATAATATTTTTAGCCTGTTCTATGGCGATTTACCACCTGGGTGCAGCTTCTTTTAGCCCAGTAATGCTTTTCACAGAGAAGAACTCTCCTGTAGTATATCAGTCTGATCCCGCCTATTACGTTCAGTCCAGCACCGAAATACCAGGCAATTCCTCTCTGAACAAGGAACACAGCAACCCCAGACGATCGTTTCGGCCTTCATTGGGCCTTGTCAGTGAGGTGTAGACCTATTCCTCTAAGCACACTGAGCAAGGAGTCCATGTCTGGTTTCCACTTTTTCCCATAGGGAGACTAAATACACACAGAGAGAAGCACACTCACAGGAACAAACAACTGGCTCAAAAATATTGTTAGCCTGTTCTATGGCGATTTATCACCTGGGTGCAGCTTCTTTTAGCCCAGTAATGCTTTTCACAGAGAAGAACTCTCCTGTAGTATATCAGTCTGATCCCGCCTATTACGGTCATTCCAGTGCTGAAATACCAGGCAATTCCTCTCTGAACAAGGAACAAAGCAACCCCAGACGATCGTTTCGGCCTTCATTGGGCCTCGTCAGTGAGGTGTAGACCTATTCCTCTAAGCACACTGAGCAAGGAGTCCAAGTCTGGTTTCCCCTTTTTCCCATAGCGAGACTAAATACACACAGAGAGAAGCACACTCACAGGAACAAACAACTGGCTCAATAATATTGTTAGCCTGTTCTATGGGCATTAGCCCAGTAATGCTTTTCACAGCATGCTTACAGGAATATGGCTACACCTCACTGACGAGGCCCAAAGAAGGCTGAAACGATTGTCTGGGGTTGCTGTGTTCCTTGTTCAGAGAGGAATTGCCTGGTATTTCGGCGCTGGACTGAACGTAATAGGCGGGATCAGACTGATATAATACAGGAAAGTTCTACTCTGTGAAAAGCATTATTGGGCTAAAAGAAGTTGCACCCAGGTGGTAAATTGCCATAGAACAGGCTAACAATAGTATTGAGCCAGTTGTTCGTTCCTTTTACCATGCATGAATATATATATATATATATATATATATATATATATATATATATATATATATATATATATAGACACATTTTTTTTTTTTAAAACAAAAGTTATAAAAATATTCATGATCCCCCTGACCTTTCATTCAATTGTAACATTTTCCTTTCCAGTTTATTTGTAACATGAACATTAAAGGGATACTAAACCCATTTTTTTTATGATTCAGATAGAGCATGTAATTTTAAGCAACTTTCTAATTTACTCCTACTATCAATTTTTCTTCGTTCCCTTGCTATCTTTATTTAAAAAGCTTGAATTTAAAGCTCAGGAGCCAGCCTATTTTAGGTTTAGCACCCTGGATAAGCACTTGCTTATTGGTAGCTACATTTAGCAAGACCAATATGCAAGCATAATCCAGGTTCTCGACTCTTAAGCTTTACATTCCTGCTTTTTAAATAATGATAGCAAGAGAGTGAGGAAAATTGATAATAGGAATAAATTAGAAAGCTACTCAAAACTGCATGCTCTGGGGGTGGAGCCTAGCCATGCAGGCAAATGGCTGCTTACTGAAAGAGCTATGATGCCCTAAGTGCTTCCACATGCAAAATGTGCAATTAAAATTAGTTAAAATTTTTTATAATCAAAGCCTAAAGCCCTTTGGTGATAACTGATCTAGTTGAAAGCTATATACGTTATATGGAGCAACAAAGATCACCCTGCAGAGGGGTATAGGGAAGGTGGAATTGCATATGACACAAATCTGATACGAGAACAACAAACCCAAAACACAGCTTGACCTGGCAAGTACAAAAACGCTGATCAGAAACACAGTCTCAGAGAGGCTTTTATTAAAGTGAAGGCATTCACACAAAACAATTCTGACACAGTAAGATACAGAGGAGGGTTGTGCCCTATCGCGGTAAACCGGTAACCAACACAACTAACCTATAATCCGGTAAGATACAAACTCCAGCAATCGAATGACCAGATGGATTGAGCTATAAAAAGAATCTGCTCTTGGGAAAGTGAGGACGAACAACGTGCCATGTGGGTGGCTTGCCGGCCAATGGATCAATTTTTACAGAGGCTAGCATCAATGTTATAACCGGCAGTAACCGGACAAGACAGGAAGGTGGGAAAGTTAAAATAAACAATTCCACATTTGAATAAGGCAATACTCACACCTTAAACAGCTTGGGATATAAAAAACAAATACAAACTAGGACGCCATATTAAGCCTGAATGTACGGAACACTCTAGTACTAAAGCAAGAATAAGTAAAAGTAACGCACCATAGCAGGCCATGTTAACCTATTCAGGCCTGCAGTAACACTGCACTTTAACTTTAAGCAATGATGGATGTTAAAGCTATGTTTGGAGAATTGAAAAAGGACATTGTGGCAGTAGATAAGAGTGTCGCAGATAGAAGAAAGACAGGAAAATCTTTGTTCCTATCTGCAGCACCAATCTAGCTGTCTCAAGTCTCAAGAAATAGCAGTCCAAAATCTTATGGAACGCTTAGAGGAATTGGAGAACAGAAGCAGAAGGAATAATTTAAGGTTGCAAAATGTTTCTGAGTCTGTGGGCCCAACAGCACTGAATGAATATTTACAAGATCTATTTAGATTCATTAAAAAATACCGCTATGGCTGCATAAGTTCAGATAGAATATGCTCACAGAGCACTTCGGCCAAAGCCACCTGCCAGAGCCCCACCCAAGGACATTATTAGTAAACTCCTGTCATTCAAAGACAAATAAGAACTTCTCAGACACCCAAGAAAAAAAACATCCTCTAATGCATAATGCTGTGGAAATTAAAGTATATACAGACCTATGCCCAACCACTCTCCAAAAAAGGAGAGACCTAAGGTTTATTACCACAACACTCAAAGAACAAAATATTCAATATAGATGGGGGTTTCCAACAAGCATAATCGCAACTAAGAAAAATAATACAGTTGTCTTTAAATCGCTGCCGGATCTCCCTGCATTCAACAGAGCTCTAGGAACAAACATCAAACCACCTACCCTGATGCTACAAGATCAAATAGGACCAGATGAGAACACTTCTGTTAGTAAAGAAAATCCTCAAGACTGAAAGGATACAGTTCTACAAGAAATACAACATATCTTACCACTGACTTATTGGGGACTTTGGAAGCCTGAGGTTACTCACCTCTACATGGGCGCTATACAGACAGCATAGAGTGGATCTGAAAACAACTCAGATAAGTCATATTTTTAGTCCTAAATGTGCAGCACTTACATAGCAAGGTCAAGGATGTGTGATAGAGAATAGGTCTACCTTGTTCATTATTAATAGGAATATATTAAGGTTGGGGGGCAGAGCCGGCCGTCTGGAAAATGGCTGCACTTTAAGTGAGCTCCAAAGGATTGCCCCAGAGACCTGCTAAAAAGACTAGGCAAAAGAGCTGCTATCACCACCAAAACAGGGATGCATAACCCTTAAGGCTGGACAATCAATTTCGCGAGGTTTGGAGCCCAAAAAATGGCCGAACATTTTGCACCCATGACGAATCCGGCCTCCACCAGCTACTACAGTCGCCGGCTTCACTCAGGCCTATTTCGGAACTTCCAGAAAATGCTTTAAAGCACCATCCATGGCCTGATCCTCAGCTGGGGAAGAAGTTATAACCCTCCAAGGCACCTATCATGATAGCTGTGTGACAGAACCAGGCACAACACAGAAATCTAGGTGCTGGCTTCTTTCCGGCCTACTGCAGCCTTTACTGGATCCGGATCACATCCACATCAATAATGCTGGGAGCCTACAAGCCTGCAATCCTCATACAAAGAGACATATATTTTTTTTTTTAAATCTATAATCAATACTTTTGACTAAAACATCTGCATATTACTGAGACCCTAACTGGGGGATTGGTGCATCAGAACTTAATCCACCATTATCTCAAGGAACAGCAATGTAAAGATTCATTATGCCAGCTTACTAAAATACCTCTACTTATCAATGTTAGCCACAAGTGCAAACTTGCAAATAAATCCATATGTAGAGACTTTTTACTGTAACATGAGATGAGCTACAATCTTCTTCACCCTGCAAACAATGCCTGCCTGGGCATAAAGCATCAGAATTTACTGTATATATATATATATATATATATATATATATATATATATATATATATATATATATATATAAAGTCCACGGACAATACTTCAAATATAATAAGGAGGTCCGCAATCCTACCTTAAGCTACTGAATATCAAAAACTACTATCCTCTTTAAGAGGTGGAGGAGAGAAAACACAACACCCTCAAAAGAAAATGTTGCTGAGTAAACAAGCCAGGCCGGAAAGGGGGCCAAAAAATCACCATAGCACCACTGCTTCCATGAACAGCTTTTTCAAACCTCTTGAATGCCCTGCATCACCGATGTTAAGCCAAGATTTAGCAGAACATGCTCCTCAGCTACAAACATCAACAGACTCCTGATACACTGCAAGTAATACAAACTTTTCTGGCAACACTGCCATCAAAACAAGATTTCCCCAACCTAATCACACAGGTTAAGTCCTGCATCAAGGAGGAGATCTCTGAATTTTGCAAAGAAATACATGAGATAGGTGACAGGGTACCAACAGAAAGAGGAAATCATGAAAATATCCAGATCATCATCTGGATATTTCCAAGGAACAACATTCTCTATATATGCTGATCTTTCAACTAGAACCCTGCAAAGAAGAATGGAATTTGCATCTCTCACAACTCTACTTCACCAAAGCAATATCCCTTATAGGTGGGGATTCCCATGTCAAGTTCAGCTCACATGGGAAGGTCAAAGGAAGACCTGCCCTAGCCCAGGAGACATTGAGGAGTTCTGCAAGGAACTGAACTTACACCTTCCAATCAGCAATAATGTACCACTTGCTTCCTCCAGTCAGAAAGACATTTCATTTCATACAGCTCCCAGACCTCAAAGATCACCACTGCAAACTGCAGAGTCCAAAAGACTGAAAAAACAAGCTGCCACCACTGTAGAATATGGGTGTGATCAATCCTGTTTTAATGTTTTGCATCTCTTCTTTTCCTTTTTCAGGGACTCTAAAAGTTTAGGGAGCACACCAGTTGTGTATCCATTGATGAAGGCCTTAAAAAAGGCGAGTAATTATTTATGGCTACTGGGTCTTCAATGATCATAATCAATAGCAGCCTCTGGGGCACCGTTAGCCCCCTATTGAATTCTCAAAAGCTAAAAGAATAGTTTTATGATCAAATCATTAATTGAACGTGAGGTGCTCTTCCCTAATGTTGAGGGGGGAGCGCACATGTTAGTTCACTTTAGTTTAACAACTTATGTTTAAAAATGTTTTGTTTACTAAAGTTTTAACCTTATTATTATTATTATTCCATGTAATGTCTCTAATGGTGTTGCTTAGATTATGTCACATCCATCAATGCACAGTCAAACCAAGGATCTCTAACACATTCACAGGGTCACACCTACCATGACAGCACAAAAGAAAGATCAACTGTTCACTATCATAACCATTAACACTAAAAGCCTTAATTCCCCCTTTAAGAGGTCAAAGGCATTCTACTACCTAAACCACAAAAATGGAGATATCTTGTTCTTACAAGAAACTCACTTTAAATAGGTTAATGAGCCTAAGTACTTTTCATCCAACTATCCCACTCACTTCCACAGTAGTAATCCCGCCCCAAAAAAATGGAGTAAGCATACTCAACCCCATTTGAGCTGCTCCATAGGGACCAAGACAAAGAGGGTAGATATGTAGGCCTTTTTGGCCTCCTTTATGGAAAACCAATAACTCTAGTTAATATTTATGCTCCAAACACAACCAAGCACCCTTTTCCCAACGAACAACAAACTCCATACTCAGATACTTGAAGGGTCTACTACAACTGGCAGGAGATTTTAATCTCCCTTTGAATCTAACAATAAACAGCTCCAACTCACACTTAAAGCTTCCTACTAATATATTACATACAGTTTGGAATAACTTCTTACTGCTAACTCTTCACAACACTTGGAGACACCTTCACCCTTAAACAAGATTACACCTTTTTTTCAAACCCCAATAAATCCTACTCCAGGATTGACTACATAATGGCAGACAATCTTTCTTTACTACACCTTAAATATTCACTTATCATCCCTATTAGTTGGTCAGACCACTCAGCTGTTAGTAGATCCTTCACCTGGCCTTCTATACCAATACGCCCGTTCCAATAGAGGTTGGACGAAACGTTATTATCAGGCCCTCTGATTACAATAGACATAGAATGAGCACTACAAGAGTATTTCACCTTTAATGTATCAGAAGACACATCACCCATTACCACTTGGGAGGCCCACAAATGTGTTTTATGGGGGAATCCTGATGAAACACAAGGCTTTAAAAAAACAAGCAAGCAAGGCAAAAATACATAACATTGACCCAGGCAATAGAAAATTTGGACTATACCCACAAAAGACATCCGACAGACTCGACAACCCAACAAAAACTAGATCAAGCCAGACAGCAACTTAATGAGTTTTTGGACATCAAAGCTCAAAATACAGCTTTTTTGCGTCAAAAATATCACATACAAGGTAATAAGCCAGGTATATTGCTGGCGAGAGCCCTCAGGCACAAAATAACCTCAACTTACATATATTCCTTGTCAACTACTGACTCGACCAAAACAACAAACTCAAAAAAAATTGCCAAAAAATTTTGTAATTGCTATACAAGGCTGTACAATCTATTTCCCAACTGTGATAAGGAGGGTCATAGGCAGGAATGTGAGAAATACCTAGCCAATATACAACTTCCTCAAATTCACCCTGATCAGTACCAATCTCTAAGCCAAACTATCACCCTCCAAGAGCTAGAGTAAGCCATTAAGTCACTCAAACAGGGGAAGAGCCCAGGCCCAGATGGGTATAGCAACTTTTATTATAAACAATTTAAACATCTACTTTCTCCACATCTCCTAAATCCACCCAGTATGCTAGCAGCTATCTATATGGAGGGGTAATATAGTATCAGGGGAGTGTCCCAAATGTAGACAAGAAAGGGCAGATTTATTTCACTGTTTCTGGAAATGTCCTAAAGTTAGGCAATTTTGGAACAAAGTTAATTATTGGTGCAATAAGGTTATAGGAGTCCAGACAGAGTTTTCACAGCTTGAGATATTTTTTTTATTTCAATATAACAATAGCAAACCTGAAATTAATCACAAATTCCTGAACGCAATGATATTAGTAGGGAGAAATGTGATTTTCTCTAATTGGAAGAGTGGAGGCGACCTTAAGTTGTCTGAATTTTTCAGGAAAGCCCAGTATCAAATATTACTGGATCAGTATAATATAAAAATCACTAATAATAAACAACTACGGCAATTCTTTACCAAATGGAAATTGATGATTCTATCTCTTTCTTTAACTATTCAGAGGCAAATAGTGGTAGCCTTTAAGAAGTCTGAGTGGTTCCAGCAGCAGCTACAGACAGGAGTGTTCCCAAGAACATGGTCATTTGATTAGGCGGACGGTGAGAGGGGGAATTTATTATACCAATTTTTTTTTCCTTCTCCTTTTTTTTTTTTTTCTTCTTCTTCTCGGTGAGGTCCTAGAGTCGCCTGGATCTGGTAATAATGTAAATATGGAATGAGATCCAGTGGAGCAAGGTATACTTCACTGGATTATATTGTGGTTTTGCATTTTTGATGGAATATTGTTTTTTTGGGTAGGCAAACTACCTATAGAATGTGGAATTTGTAATTTCTCAGTTTTTCTTTGTCTAAAAAACTAATAAAAATATTTAAAAAAAAAAAGTATGCTAGCAGCAAATATAACGGTCCACCCTAAACCAGGAATACATTAAGGTTAACTAGTTATATGATTGTTCACAGTTTAAAACAATTAACAGATATATGCTTAATTAGACGTAGAGCAATATGTGCGGTTTTATTCCTTTGAAACCTGAACATGGTAACAACAAAGACTGAGATGTCTTTGAAATGTCCACTATTCTTAGACCCACTTTTAAGTTAATAGGTTTTACGGTTTTATTATGTTTAAACCAGTTTATAGGCCTGTTCTCAATTAGAACAATATGCTGTATACACATGAAAATGGACTATGACCAGTGGTGGCTCTCCCATATGCGCACAGCCGCACGTGAACCCCCAGCCAAAAGAAGAAAAAAAGAAAATTCTGAATACAATATAATTTTTCCAATAGCCCCCCATTGAAAAAATTATATTTAATTTATTCCCCAAAAAAGTAAAGCAAAACTGTTTTTAAAAAAAAAAAAAAACTTTTTTTTTTAACTTAACCACATGTGCGGTAGAGCCTACATGCATGTTATATACTACTAATACTACTATTACATTTTCCTGCAGGAGCCACTCCCAGCCTCCAACCCATCCCTATAAGGCTTAATCGCACAGTTCAGCCTGTGCGAGTGAGGTGGTGCTAAGCATAATGTTCCCACCCTGTAACATGTGCAGCAGTGTGACCACGCAGTGATTATGCATGCCCCACGCATAGAGACATACAAGCTGCTCATGTCAAACGGCGGTGATAGCTTTGTATCACTTAGCGCGCCAGACACTGCACACACAGGTTGCAGCAACACCGCCTGGAAAGGCGCCGTCGGCAGAGGAGAATGTGTCTCCTGAAGTGGGAGCAACAGCCTCTGAACCTCGTAAGAGGTAAGTTTCTGGGGACACCTGACACTAACTACCATGTTGTAATTACTGCTTAGTGACAAAAGTTGCCGACCTACTCACACTTCTTTCTGTTTGTGTGTAAATTAGCCTTTTACAATAAGTGAGGCAGAACAAGCAGTGCAGCTCCCCTTTCAGAAAGCCACACGGAAGCCCCAGGAGATATGGAGAGAGGCTCAGATTGCAGGAGCCAAAACTGGTTGATAATCAGTGGCAGAATCCCGTTTTCCTAAGATGCTGCAGTGTAGAACAGCTAACAAGGAGTCTGCAGCAAAAATACCACAAGCTGCACTGCTATAAAAAAATTGTATTTTTTTTACAGTATAAACATTTTTATTCTTCCATCAATATAAAGTTTATTATATATATATATATATATATATATATATATATATATATATATATATACAAACTTAATACAGACAACCCTGCAACATAAAAAATATTAAAAAATATCCTGTAGAACTAGATTTTAGCAGTGTTCATATGAAATGTGTACAACCTGACAACATTTATTATATATATATATATATATATATATATTTTATATACTCTATGTATGCATATACATACATACAGTATATATATATATATATATATATATATATATATACACACACATATATATATATATATATATATATATATATATATATATATATACATACACACACACACACACACACACACACACACACACACATACAGTATATAAATGTGTTTAAAGTGTAATTAGTCCTGGCAAAGCCTAAAGGACTATATAGGACAAACTTACTACGGACAACCCTGCAACATAAAAAATATCCTGTAGAACTAGATTTTAGCAGTGTTCATATGAAATGTGTACGACCTGACAACATTTAATTATACACAATATATATATATATATATATATATATATATATATATATATACACACACATACGTATATACACATACGTATATATATATATATATATATATACATATATATATATATATATATACACACACTGTATATACATACACATATACATACACACACACACACACACACATTCAAATGGGTGGAGTCAACTAAGGGGTGGGGCTAAATACCACCTAGTTAAAATACTTGCTAGGTGGTATTTAGCCCCAGTTCATGTATTGTGAACCCCCATTTGAATAACCCACAAGCCGTCACTGACTATGGCTGCATTAATAACTTTGGCTATAGTAGAATGACTAACATGATGCGACGAAAGCTTTCTTTGTAGTCTAACTTGCAAGTGATATGTACATAAGGTCCCTGCCTTTCTAGTTAAGTTATAATAGTTAAAATGAACGTGTTTAAATGTTAAAATTGTATTGTGCGTAAGGGGAGGCGGGTAAGAGCCAGAACCACACAGCCCTCCCATACACCATTAAACCGATCAAGGCAGCTTTGAACTAGAGATTAGTGACCACGAGGCTGAGGGGCAATATTCAACACCAACAACAGAATAAAATTAATATCAGAGAAATATGTCTCCTACTGGAACCCCAATCACACAAAGTTGACTATCCACAAAATAATATCTGCCCATATCAAGGGATGGAGCTTTTCCCCTCTCGCCTCGCTCTCTACCCCGCTCACCCCCTCTGGTTTTAATTAGACACAATAGATGATAAACCAAAGGTATATCTCTATCTCGATTTAAATGTTGTAAAACTGCATAACTCACTTTCATTTTCTATTTTTCTCTATACAAATTGGACTATATATTATACGTAAGTTAATATATAAAATGTGGAAGTACTGGGGCTACTACCCCTTATTTATTGTTGTTGTTACTGGTGTATTAGTAGCACTTGACATACTTGAAAATAAATTGATATGTTTAACTTCAAAGGAGCACAACTTTTCCCTTCTCTACTAACCCTTTGCCCACATATCAGACCTCTAACCTCCAACCAATCCAGAAAACAACCCTTCACTACTCCAGACCCATAACCTTTAACCCCCCTCTCCAACCATTCCTCCCTATCTCCCTTAACATAGCCAGTTTAAATTAAAAAAAGTATTACCCTTAACCCCAACTAACTTACCCACGCCCTCTCCTACATTCTACCCCCCCCTTTTCTTTTTTTTTCTCTTCTCACCATGGCTCTCTACCACAATCAAACAGATAATATATCTACAAAATTAGTTACTATTAACGAAAATGGCTTTAACAACCCCGGGAAACGGTCAATAGTAACATGAGACCTTGTTTAGTTTAGAGTGAATAGAGCGCTGGAACTGTCAAATCCCAAACTCCCTATAAATATAAGCTCCTTCCAACTTATATATATGTGAAATATTCAGAGGAATTTGTGTAGATATAGGGGCGTGGTACACTTAAGGGATGTAATTGGATTTTTAAGGAATATAAAATTTTCAAATTTGTTACTCTATAGTGCAAGTTTTCAATTTATTACTGGGTCCACATAACCAATGTTTGCAAGTGTAAAGAAAAAAATAATAAAAAAATGCTTATTGTGTAAATACAGCCAAGTGTGAAGAAAGTGTTTAAACCATATAAAAGTAGTACCTTTTGAAATACTATTTTACTATTATTTATTAGTGTATCAGTGAAAAAATTAACAGAAAGTGTCTGATTTTATGTTTTTACTGTTTATAACAGCATTTAACCTTATGAAGAGACTAAGTGATTTAGAGGGATTGTGTCCCTAGTCCATAAGAGTGCGCTAATAGTGTAAATATTCTATATTTAGAGTTTTTGGTGAAAACAATTATGTGTGATTGATAGTGTAAATTTCCTATGTAAAAAATTAGTGTGAATGCTAAGTGACTGACTTCTTAATTAGAACATGTAAAAAACTGTAAACAACAATAATAAATGACTTTAGATAGTGAAATTAAATCAACATGCAATTTATTTAAAAAATTATTACTAAAAAGTTATCCTCATATTTGGTAATTACCACTAGATGTCAAAATTTCTCTGGGACGTCTCCCAGATGTAATGTGAATATTCAAATGAACATATAGAAATTCTATATGTGTAAAAACTGCTGCATAAAAAATTATTAAACACAAAGTCAAATTAAAAAAGGTCAGTTTTTTTAAAAAACTCAAGAAAGGACTCCAAATACCTATTCGTATTTTATATTGAGGATTGATGAACTCAAAGCAGATTTCTATATTTTGCTTCTTATAATTTATTGAGTACCGCTCTTAGTGCTATGCATGCGGCAAGAGAAGCAAAGAAGTAACTATACATGCCCAAAAGCAAGACCAAAATTCAGCTGTTGCAAACACTCTTGTTTGGAGCTTTTTCAATGTGTGATCCAAAACAGTTAAAAGTTCATATACCGCTCTTAGTGCTGTGCACGCGGTAAATCCAACAGCTTATTATATCCTTCAAAAAGGTAAGGATTACTTAACGTTCACCTTTCCAATTCAGAGTGTTCGTATCAATTTAGTTTTACTTACAGTTCTTACTGTTATGGGAGACCGCACTGCTCTGGCCGCTTACTGCTTCTCCATGCTGTTCTCTCGCTCCGTGGTCTGTTCTCGGCGTCTGACGTCACACTCCTTCGTGGGAGGTCGTCTTTCAATGGCAGTGAGATCGCTGTTATGTATACTGTCACTTTGTATTCCTTGGTTGAGAATTACAGCTGCACTTAGTGCTATGCACGCAGTTGATAGTGAAGGTCCTTTGCAGTTCCCCAATTGGTTGGTGGGATGGAAATGTAAGAAAGTGATAACCCGGGTTATTTTAATAATCTGTATATCAGATATGATTTGAATGTAAGTTCATAGATAAAAGAAAGGTCACACAGCTTGACGCGTTTCGCTCTTCCCAGAGCTTTATCAAGATGCTGGTGACTGGTAGCTTCTCTCTTTTTAAATGTCCTGCTTGATCCTTATTGGTTGTTTCTTAATTGTGTGTAAAGGTGGATTATTCAACCTTTCCATGGTTACTTCATTGTTGTTCCTGGTGTTTCCTCATAAAGGAATAGTTTAACTTAGTTGTTTTATAACTCTTTGTGTACTTAACAGGTAATTTTGGATCCACATTAATTATAAATAGTCAGAAATTCAATATTTCCAATTTTTTTTCCAATTAGGTCAATTTCTCCGTATAAAAAAGAATTGCTCAAGACCTTTTGACTTTGAAGAACAGGCAGAAAAGTTAGAAAACAAATTTCTAGCCAGAGGGTATAAATCTGAAACTACAAAAAAGGCACTAAATAAAGCAAAAAATACAAATAGGGATGGATTACTCACATATAAAGAAAAATTACCCAAAAATACAGAAAAAAATCGAAATACCATTTATAACAGAGTACCATGCAGATCATAATATCATCAAAAAAATCATTAAAAAATATTGGTATATAATAAGGGAAGATGAAATCTTGGGAGATAAAATTTCAGAAAACCCAAAATTTATCTTCAAAAAAGCGAATAATTTAAAATCAATTCTGGCCCCGAGTGATCTTAAACAACCAAGGATAGGCCAAAAAATACAGAAAGATCTAATGGGTAAAAGTATAAGAGGCTTCTTCCCATGTTACTCATGTAAGGCCTGCAATCACAGTAAAAAAATCACTAATTTAAAAATAAATAATTCAGAATTTTTTTTTCAAATTAAAGAGATTATTAGATGCACAACAAAAAACGTAATATATATCCTAAAGTGTTCGTGCAATTTATTTTACTTTGGGGAAACCAAGAGAATGTTAAAAGATCGAATTAGGGAGCATCTGAACAATATAAAAAATGGAATGGACAACACGTACCTGTACAAACATTTTAAGAATGTACACAAAGGGAACAACAAAGACCTGACATATTGGGGTATAAAAATAGTACAAAGACACTGGAGAGGAGGGAATATGGAGAAAAAGTTGTTGATAAAAGAAGCTGAGTTGATATATCAATATAATACCCTGTCCCCATTAGGTTTAAATTCTGAACTGGATCTGTCCCCATTCCTTTTTGAGTTATAAAATTCCAAATAGAAAACATATCTCTTATATAGTATGAAATAAACCTTTTCCATATACATATAATTTTAGACATTGTTACATACATATCAGAGTATGCTACGTATAAGTAGAATTTGTTGTATATAATTTTAAGCTAACTTATAGATTGGGGCATAAATATCTGGAGGTAATACACTAACAACAAGGATATATTAATTATGGGAACTTAAAGAATAACTATTGAAACTAAGAATATAAACTAAGAATTGAAACTAAGAATATCACTACCAATCACATTAACAAAAGAAGGGAATTCAATTTCATCTAGTCACTAATTACACACAAGTCTGACCAAGTTTCTGTGTATATCAACAATGATAACCAATAAGTATCTTGTAAGGCTTTTTAAGAGAAGACATTGTGTAACATTACAGCTACATAATAAAACTATGTTGCCTATAATAGGAAATATCATAGAACAGTACAAGGATACATAAGTAACGATTATACAGTGATACTCATCAATACCACCTTAAAGAAATAAATCTTAAATAAAAAAAGAAGATTCCAAGTTAAAGAAAAAAATTGGAAATATTGAATTTCTGACTATTTATAATTAATGTGGATCCAAAATTACCTGTTAAGTACACAAAGAGTTATAAAACAACTAAGTTAAACTATTCCTTTATGAGGAAACACCAGGAACAACAATGAAGTAACCATGGAAAGGTTGAATAATCCACCTTTACACACAATTAAGAAACAACCAATAAGGATCAAGCAGGACATTTAAAAAGAGAGAAGCTACCAGTCACCAGCATCTTGATAAAGCTCTGGGAAGAGCGAAACGCGTCGAGCTGTGTGACCTTTCTTTTATCTATGAACTTACATTCAAATCATATCTGATATACAGATTATTAAAATAACCCGGGTTATCACTTTCTTACATTTCCATCCCACCAACCAATTGGGGAACTGCAAAGGACCTTCACTATCAACTGCGTGCATAGCACTAAGTGCAGCTGTAATTCTCAACCAAGGAATACAAAGTGACAGTATACATAACAGTGATCTCACTGCCATTGAAAGATGACCTCCCACGAAGGAGTGTGACGTCAGACGCCGAGAACAGACCACGGAGCGAGAGAACAGCATGGAGAAGCAGTAAGCGGCCAGAGCAGTGCGGTCTCCCATAACAGTAAGAACTGTAAGTAAAACTAAATTGATACGAACACTCTGAATTGGAAAGGTGAACGTTAAGTAATCCTTACCTTTTTGAAGGATATAATAAGCTGTTGGATTTACCGCGTGCACAGCACTAAGAGCGGTATATGAACTTTTAACTGTTTTGGATCACACATTGAAAAAGCTCCAAACAAGAGTGTTTGCAACAGCTGAATTTTGGTCTTGCTTTTGGGCATGTATAGTTACTTCTTTGCTTCTCTTGCCGCATGCATAGCACTAAGAGCGATACTCAATAAATTATAAGAAGCAAAATATAGAAATCTGCTTTGAGTTCATCAATCCTCAATATATAATACGAATAGGTATTTGGAGTCCTTTCTTGAGTTTTTTAAAAAAACGGACCTTTTTTAATTTGACTTTGTGTTTAATAATTTTTTATGCAGCAGTAATTACACATATAGAATTTCTATATGTTCATTTGAATATTCACATTACATCTGGGAGACGTCCCAGAGAAATTTTGACATCTAGTGGTAATTACCAAATATGAGGATAACTTTTTAGTAATAATTTTTTAAATAAATTGCATGTTGATTTAATTTCACTATCTAAAGTCATTTATTATTGTTGTTTACAGTTTTTTACATATTCTAATTAAGAAGTCAGTCACTTAGCATTCACACTAATTTTTTACATAGGAAATTTACACTATCAATCACACATAATTGTTTTCACCAAAAACTCTAAATGTAGAATATTTACACTATTAGCGCACTCTTATGGACTAGGGACACAATCCCTCTAAATCACTTAGTCTCTTCATAAGGTTAAATGCTGTTATAAACAGTATAAAATCAGACACTTTCTGTTAATTTTTTCACTGATACACTAATAAATAATAGTAAAATAGTATTTCAAAAGGTACTACTTTTATATTTAAACACTTTCTTCACACTTGGCTGTATTTACACAATAAGCATTGTCAATTTTTTATTATTTTTTTTCTTTACACTTGCAAACATTGGTTATGTGGACCCAGTAATAAATTGAAAACTTGCACCATAGAGTAACAAATTGGAACATTTTATATTCCTTAAAAAACAGAATTTATGTTTACCTGATAAATTTCTTTCTCCAACGGTGTGTCCGGTCCACGGCGTCATCCTTACTTGTGGGATATTCTCTTCCCCAACAGGAAATGGCAAAGAGCCCAGCAAAGCTGGTCACATGATCCCTCCTAGGCTCCGCCTACCCCAGTCATTCGACCGACGTTAAGGAGGAATATTTGCATAGGAGAAACCATATGGTACCGTGGTGACTGTAGTTAAAGAAAATAAAATATCAGACCTGATTAAAAAAAACCAGGGCGGGCCGTGGACCGGACACACCGTTGGAGAAAGAAATTTATCAGGTAAACATAAATTCTGTTTTCTCCAACATAGGTGTGTCCGGTCCACGGCGTCATCCTTACTTGTGGGAACCAATACCAAAGCTTTAGGACACGGATGAAGGGAGGGAGCAAATCAGGTCACCTAAATGGAAGGCACCACGGCTTGCAAAACCTTTCTCCCAAAAATAGCCTCAGAAGAAGCAAAAGTATCAAACTTGTAAAATTTGGTAAAAGTGTGCAGTGAAGACCAAGTCGCTGCCCTACATATCTGATCAACAGAAGCCTCGTTCTTGAAGGCCCATGTGGAAGCCACAGCCCTAGTGGAATGAGCTGTGATTCTTTCGGGAGGCTGCCGTCCGGCAGTCTCGTAAGCCAATCTGATGATGCTTTTAATCCAAAAAGAGAGAGAGGTAGAAGTTGCTTTTTGACCTCTCCTTTTACCTGAATAAACAACAAACAAGGAAGATGTTTGTCTAAAATCCTTTGTAGCATCTAAATAGAATTTTAGAGCGCGAACAACATCCAAATTGTGCAACAAACGTTCCTTCTTTGAAACTGGTTTTGGACACAGAGAAGGTACGATAATCTCCTGGTTAATGTTTTTGTTAGAAACAACTTTTGGAAGAAAACCAGGTTTAGTACGTAAAACCACCTTATCTGCATGGAACACCAGATAAGGAGGAGAACACTGCAGAGCAGATAATTCTGAGACTCTTCTAGCAGAAGAAATCGCAACTAAAAACAAAACTTTCCAAGATAATAACTTAATATCAACGGAATGTAAGGGTTCAAACGGAACCCCCTGAAGAACTGAAAGAACTAAATTGAGACTCCAAGGAGGAGTCAAAGGTTTGTAAACAGGCTTGATTCTAACCAGAGCCTGAACAAAGGCTTGAACATCTGGCACAGCTGCCAGCTTTTTGTGAAGTAATACCGACAAGGCAGAAATCTGTCCCTTCAGGGAACTTGCAGATAATCCTTTTTCCAATCCTTCTTGAAGGAAGGATAGAATCCTAGGAATCTTAACCTTGTCCCAAGGGAATCCTTTAGATTCACACCAACAGATATATTTTTTCCAAAGTTTATGGTAAATCTTTCTAGTCACAGGCTTTCTGGCCTGAACAAGAGTATCGATAACAGAATCTGAGAATCCTCGCTTCGATAAAATCAAGCGTTCAATCTCCAAGCAGTCAGCTGGAGTGAAACCAGATTCGGATGTTCGAACGGACCCTGAACAAGAAGGTCTCGTCTCAAAGGTAGCTTCCAAGGTGGAGCCGATGACATATTCACCAGATCTGCATACCAAGTCCTGCGTGGCCACGCAGGAGCTATCAAGATCACCGACGCCCTCTCCTGCTTGATCCTGGCTATCAGCCTGGGGATGAGAGGAAATGGCGGGAACACATAAGCTAGTTTGAAGGTCCAAGGTGCTACTAGTGCATCCACTAGAGCCGCCTTGGGATCCCTGGATCTGGCCCCGTAGCAAGGAACTTTGAAGTTCTGACGAGAGGCCATCAGATCCATGTCTGGAATGCCCCACAGGTGAGTGACTTGGGCAAAGATTTCCGGATGGAGTTCCCACTCCCCCGGATGCAATGTCTGCCGACTCAGAAAATCCGCTTCCCAATTTTCCACTCCTGGGATGTGGATAGCAGACAGGTGGCAGGAGTGAGACTCCGCCCAAAGAATAATTTTGGTTACTTCTTCCATCGCTAGGGAACTCCTTGTTCCCCCCTGATGGTTGATGTACGCAACAGTCGTCATGTTGTCTGATTGAAACCGTATGAACCTGGTCCTCGCAAGCTGGGGCCAGGCCTGGAGAGCATTGAATATCGCTCTCAGTTCCAGAATATTTATCGGTAGAAGAGATTCTTCCCGAGACCAAAGACCCTGAGCTTTCAGGGATCCCCAGACCGCGCCCCAGCCTATCAGACTGGCGTCGGTCGTGACAATGACCCACTCTGGTCTGTGGAACATCATCCCTTGAGACAGATTGTCCAGGGACAGCCACCGACGGAGTGAGTCTCTGGTTCTCTGATTTACTTGTATCTTCGGAGACAAGTCTGTATAGTCCCCATTCCACTGACTGAGCATGCACAGTTGTAATGGTCTTAGATGAATGCGCGCAAAAGGAACTATGTCCATCGCCGCCACCATCAACCCGATCACTTCCATGCACTGAGCTATGGAAGGAAGAGGAACGGAATGAAGTATCCGACAAGAGTCCAGAAGCTTTGTTTTTCTGGCCTCTGTTAGAAAGATCCTCATTTCTAAGGAGTCTATAATTGTTCCCAAGAAGGGAACCCTTGTTGACGGGGATAGAGAACTCTTTTCCACGTTCACTTTCCAGCCGTGAGATCTGAGAAAGGCCAGGACAATGTCCGTGTGAGCCTTTGCTTGAGGAAGGGACGACGCTTGAATCAGAATGTCGTCCAGGTAAGGTACTACTGCAATGCCCCTTGGTCTTAGCACCGCTAGAAGGGACCCTAGTACCTTTGTGAAAATCCTTGGAGCAGTGGCTAATCCGAAAGGAAGCGCCACGAACTGGTAATGTTTGTCCAGGAATGCAAACCTTAGGAACCGATGATGTTCCTTGTGGATAGGAATATGTAGATACGCATCCTTTAAATCCACCGTGGTCATGAATTGACCTTCCTGGATGGAAGGAAGGATAGTTCGAATGGTTTCCATCTTGAACGATGGGACCTTGAGAAATTTGTTTAAGATCTTGAGATCTAGGATTGGTCTGAACGTTCCCTCTTTTTTGGGAACTATGAACAGATTGGAGTAGAACCCCATCCCTTGTTCTCTTAATGGAACAGGATGAATCACTCCCATTTTTAACAGGTCTTCTACACAATGTAAGAACGCCTGTCTTTTTATGTGGTCTGAAGACAACTGCGACCTGTGGAACCTCCCCCTTGGGGGAAGTCCCTTGAATTCCAGAAGATAACCCTGGGAGACTATTTCTAGCGCCCAAGGATCCAGAACATCTCTTGCCCAAGCCTGAGCGAAGAGAGAGAGTCTGCCCCCCACCAGATCCGGTCCCGGATCGGGGGCCAATATTTCATGCTGTCTTGGTAGCAGTGGCAGGTTTCTTGGCCTGCTTTCCCTTGTTCCAGCCTTGCATTGGTCTCCAAGCTGGCTTGGCCTGAGAAGTATTACCCTCTTGCTTAGAGGACGTAGCACCTTGGGCTGGTCCGTTTTTACGAAAGGGACGAAAATTAGGTCTATTTTTTGCCTTGAAGGGCCGATCCTGAGGAAGGGCGTGGCCCTTACCCCCAGTGATATCAGAGATAATCTCTTTCAAGTCAGGACCAAACAGCGTTTTCCCCTTGAAAGGAATGTTTAGTAGCTTGTTCTTGGAAGACGCATCAGCCGACCAAGATTTCAACCAAAGCGCTCTGCGCGCCACAATAGCAAACCCAGAGTTCTTAGCCGCTAACTTAGCCAATTGCAAAGAGGCGTCTAGAGTGAAAGAATTAGCCAATTTGAGAGCATTGATTCTGTCCATAATCTCCTCATAAGGAGGAGAGTCACTATCGAGCACCTTAAGCAGTTCATCAAACCAGAAATATGCGGCAGTAGTGACAGGGACAATGCATGAAATGGGTTGTAGAAGGTAACCCTGCTGAACAAACATCTTTTTAAGCAAACCTTCTAATTTTTTATCCATAGGATCTTTGAAAGCACAACTATCCTCTATGGGAATAGTGGTGCGTTTGTTTAAAGTAGAAACCGCTCCCTCGACCTTGGGGACTGACTGCCATAAGTCCTTTCTGGGGTCGACCATAGGAAACAATTTTTTAAATATGGGGGGAGGGACGAAAGGAATACCGGGCCTTTCCCATTCTTTATTAACAATGTCCGCCACCCGCTTGGGTATAGGAAAAGCTTCTGGGAGCCCCGGCACCTCTAGGAACTTGTCCATTTTACATAGTTTCTCTGGGATGACTAAATTTTCACAATCATCCAGAGTGGATAATACCTCCTTAAGCAAAATGCGGAGATGTTCCAATTTAAATTTAAATGTAATCACATCAGATTCAGCCTGCTGAGAAATGTTCCCTAAATCAGTAATTTCTCCCTCAGACAAAACCTCCCTGGCCCCCTCAGATTGGGTTAGGGGCCCTTCAGAGATATTAATATCAGCGTCGTCATGCTCTTCAGTAACTAAAACAGAGCAGCCACGCTTACGCTGACAAGGGTTAATTTTGGCTAAAATGTTTTTGACAGAATTATCCATTACAGCCGTTAATTGTTGCATAGTAAGGAGTATTGGCGCGCTAGATGTACTAGGGGCCTCCTGAGTGGGCAAGACTCGTGTAGACGAAGGAGGGAATGATGCAGTACCATGCTTACTCCCCTCACTTGAGGAATCATCTTGGGCATCATTGTCATTATCACATAAATCACATTTATTTAAATGAATAGGAATTCTGGCTTCCCCACATTCAGAACACAGTCTATCTGGTAGTTCAGACATGTTAAACAGGCATAAACTTGATCAGAAAGTACAAAAAACGTTTTAAAATAAAACCGTTACTGTCACTTTAAATTTTAAACTGAACACACTTTATTACTGCAATTGCGAAAAAACATGAAGGAATTGTTCAAAATTCACCAAATTTTCACCACAGCGTCTTAAAGCCTTGAAAATATTGCACACCAATTTTGGAAGCTTTAACCCTTAAAATAACGGAACCGGAGCCGTTTTAAGCTTTAAACCCCTTTACAGTCCCTGGTATCTGCTTTGCTGAGACCCAACCAAACCCAAAGGGGAATACGATACCAAATGACGCCTTCAGAAGTCTTTTATAAGTATCAGAGCTCCTCTCACATGCGACTGCATGCCATGCCTCTCAAAAACAAGTGCGCAACACCGGCGCGAAAATGAGACTCTGCCTATGCTTTGGGAAAGCCCCTAAAGAATAAGGTGTCTAAAACAGTGCCTGCCGATATTATTATATCAAAATACCCAGATAAAATGATTCCTCAAGGCTAAATATGTGTTAATAATCAATCGATTTAGCCCAGAAAAAGTCTACAGTTTAAATAAGCCCTTGTGAAGCCCTTATTTACAATCGTAATAAACATGGCTTACCGGATCCCATAGGGAAAATGACAGCTTCCAGCATTACATCGTCTTGTTAGAATGTGTCATACCTCAAGCAGCAAGGGACTGCAAACTGTTCCCCCAACTGAAGTTAATTGCTCTCAACAGTCCTGTGTGGAACAGCCATGGATTTTAGTTACGGTTGCTAAAATCATTTTCCTCATACAAACAGAATTCTTCATCTCTTTTCTGTTTCTGAGTAAATAGTACGTACCAGCACTATTTGAAAATAACAAACTCTTGATTGAATAATGAAAAACTACAGTTAAACACTAAAAAACTCTAAGCCATCTCCGTGGAGATGTTGCCTGTACAACGGCAAAGAGAATGACTGGGGTAGGCGGAGCCTAGGAGGGATCATGTGACCAGCTTTGCTGGGCTCTTTGCCATTTCCTGTTGGGGAAGAGAATATCCCACAAGTAAGGATGACGCCGTGGACCGGACACACCTATGTTGGAGAAATCCAATTACATCCCTTAAGTGTACCACGCCCCTATATCTACACAAATTCCTCCTAACATGAGACCTTAACAGATTAAAGGGCAATATCATATATATATATATATATATATATATATATATATATATATATATATATATATATATATCCAAACGCTAACTTCGCTTCAGGCCCCACAAAAAAAAATGTAGTGGGCATTCTTTTTCAGGCCAGAATACCTTTCCAGCTTAAACAGATGATCAAAGACCCAGATGGAAGGTTTCTGATCCTGGTAGGCACGCTTTATGACAGATCAATAACTATGGCCAATCAGAACTTCCCAAATCAGTCTCAGGCTAACTTCAGTAAAACCATTGTTCGTAAGATTTTAGAATTCCAGGAAGGGACAGTTTATTTAGGAGGTGACTTCAATATCTCCCTAAACCCGAAACTTGATACCTCGGATGGCGTCTCCAGTGTTCCCCTTAAAACGCTAAGGAATCTACAAGACTCCCTAAGGGAATTAGTGTTACACAATATTTGGCGTAACTTGCATCCAACAACCAAAGACTATACATTTTTCCCACATCCACACAGAAAATATACATGGATAGACTATCTCTTTACAGACACAAAAGGCCTCATAAAACCGATCACTTGATCTGATCATGCTCCCGTCACATGCTCAATACTGTGGCCCAACACTCCTATAACACCTGATGTGTGGCAACTTGATGACCTGATGCTTACTGAACCACTAATAAAAGAAAATGTACAGAATTTGATTGAAGAATATTTTAATCTTTATGAAAACAGTCCAACAGACTGCATCACAACCTGAGAGGCGCATTAATGTGTTGTCCGAGGAGTACTGATCAAGCATAAAACAAAACTCAACCGCCAAAAAAAAGACTATTACAAGGCTTTACTTGAACAAGTTTCACATGCGAAGCAAGCCCATAAAAAGTTCCCTGATGAAGCTACGCTGCAAGTTACTTTGAATCAAGCCAAAGTGGACTTAGTCATCTTCCTACAGAAGGAACACCAGAAAAAAGCATTTTACCTAAAGCAACAATATTTTGAACAAGGAGATAGGACAGGTAGCCTTTTGGCTCAAGCTTTATTGCGCAAAAAGATTAAAGCATATGTCCATGATTTGGTAGATCAATATGGAATCATAAAAGCAGATGGTGTAAATATTGCTAATATTTTTAGAGAATACTATGAGTCATTATATAATATACGACCTAAAGAACACGCCAGGAGAGACGTCCAATCCCAGACAGATCTGGAACAGGGCACACAGGAATACCTATAAGACATTGACATGGCAAAACTGACTAAGGAAGAGGCAGAATACCTAGAAACCCCTATTCCATTAGAATAAATTTCAATAGCTTTAAAGGATCTACCAATAGGTAAAAGCCCTGGCCCATGACGGCTTTACAACTAAGTACTATAAAACCTTCCTTGAGACATTAGCCCCCCGACTGTTATCTATTTTAATGACTTAGCCAACTCCTCAACACTACCACACACAATGTTGGAAGCCCATATAGCCGTAATACCCAAGCCAGCCAAACCTTTAAATCGCCCAGAGAATTTCCGACCTATATCATTGCTCAACACTGATATTAATATTTTGGCCAAAGAGTTGGTGAATAGATTAAATACATTTTTACCCCAGCTGGTTTCAATGGACCAAGTTGGGTTTATTCTGGCGCATAAAGCCAGGGATAATACCCTTAAGGTTTTACAACTAATCACATATTCACATAACAACTCGATCCCCCTCACGCTAGTCTCTACAGATGCAGAGAAAGTGTTTGACTGGGTCAATTGGTCATTCATGCACTCTGTATTAGCTAAATAAGGAATCAGATCCACATTTCTTAATATAATTTTTTTCCCTTTATTCAACACCTAATGCAAAGGTCACAGTAAACGGCTTTTAATCTAAGACATTTTCAATAAGCAATGGCACTCGGCAGGGATGCCCCATATCCCCATTACTATTTGCTCTCTTGATTGAAGCATTAGCCTGCAAAATCCGTGCAAACCCAAAAATACAGGGTATCAAAATAGGATCAAAAGAACATAAATTAGGGATGTACCTGGATGATATCCTTTTAACAATAACAGATACAAAGTGCTCACTAGAATTATCACTGAAAGAGTTTGAGAAATATGGAGCAGTTTAGGACTTCCTACTTAAGCCCTCAAAATCAGAAATACTTAATATCTCTGAATCCCCTGAGATCTTTAATGACCTACAACAAAATTCCCCACTTAAAATTGTGCAACACAGCCTCAAATATCTAGGAATCATTCTTAAACCTAGAATAAAAGGTATAGTAGATCACAACTATAAACAAATTAGAGATGAAATAAACAAAGACCTGACAAACTGGAGAAACAAAAATATCTTATGGCTAGGTCATATAAATGTTATCAAAATGAACATCCTCACCAGAATACTATATATTTTGCAGACTATTCCTTTACAATCTTCTGCTCACTTAATCCATCAATTACAAACAGTAAGAGAGCAATACAACTGGAAAGAAACAAAACCCAGAATCAAGAGAAAAACGGTTCACCTACTGAGAGACAGAGGTGGATTGGGTGTCCCGAAACTGGAAATATATTGAAGCGTAAATGTACAGAGACTGGTGGAGTGGTGCTACTCTTCAACCAATAAAGCGTGGGTTCAGTTACATAACAATCTACTCCAAAGGGGAAATGTTGGTTCATTGGCATGGGTAATTCCCATCTCATACTAATTAAACAATACCCATTAATAGACAAGGTGTTCCAGGATTGGGATAGGATGATGAGATGGGGGGGGGGAATCCGTCCACCCCTGGCTCGCTGTTAAAGCCTATAAGGGAAAACCCAGACATAGGGATTGAAAACACACCAAATGCATCTAAATATGCATCTAAATACCCATATCCCCTCACAGATACGAACATAGCCAACATCTTCAATCAAGAAAAAATTAAATTGCAGGCAGAACTAGCTGAATGGGACAATCAAATGTTTGCATCTTGGTTCTGCACAGCACAGGTCATCCATTATTATAAGTCGCATAAGGACAAACCATTGATGCATAGAAAAACAGAATTTATGTTTACCTGATAAATTACTTTCTCCAACGGTGTGTCCGGTCCACGGCGTCATCCTTACTTGTGGGATATTCTCTTCCCCAACAGGAAATGGCAAAGAGCCCAGCAAAGCTGGTCACATGATCCCTCCTAGGCTCCGCCTACCCCAGTCATTCGACCGACGTTAAGGAGGAATATTTGCATAGGAGAAACCATATGATACCGTGGTGACTGTAGTTAAAGAAAATAAATTATCAGACCTGATTAAAAAACCAGGGCGGGCCGTGGACCGGACACACCGTTGGAGAAAGTAATTTATCAGGTAAACATAAATTCTGTTTTCTCCAACATAGGTGTGTCCGGTCCACGGCGTCATCCTTACTTGTGGGAACCAATACCAAAGCTTTAGGACACGGATGAAGGGAGGAAGCAAATCAGGTCACCTAAATGGAAGGCACCACGGCTTGCAAAACCTTTCTCCCAAAAAATAGCCTCAGAAGAAGCAAAAGTATCAAACTTGTAAAATTTGGTAAAAGTGTGCAGTGAAGACCAAGTCGCTGCCCTACATATCTGATCAACAGAAGCCTCGTTCTTGAAGGCCCATGTGGAAGCCACAGCCCTAGTGGAATGAGCTGTGATTCTTTCAGGAGGCTGCCGTCCGGCAGTCTCGTAAGCCAATCTGATGATGCTTTTAATCCAAAAAGAGAGAGAGGTAGAAGTTGCTTTTTGACCTCTCCTGTTACCAGAATAAACAACAAACAAGGAAGATGTTTGTCTAAAATCCTTTGTAGCATCTAAATAGAATTTTAGAGCGCGAACAACATCCAAATTGTGCAACAAACGTTCCTTCTTCGAAACTGGTTTCGGACACAAAGAAGGCACGACTATCTCCTGGTTAATGTTTTTGTTAGAAACAACTTTTGGAAGAAAACCAGGTTTAGTACGTAAAACCACCTTATCTGCATGGAACACCAGATAAGGAGGAGAACACTGCAGAGCAGATAATTCTGAAACTCTTCTAGCGGAAGAAATTGCAGCCAAAAACAAAACTTTCCAAGATAATAACTTAATATCAACGGAATGTAAGGGTTCAAACGGAACCCCCTGAAGAACTGAAAGAACTAAGTTGAGACTCCAAGGAGGAGTCAAAGGTTTGTAAACAGGCTTGATTCTAACCAGAGCCTGAACAAAGGCTTGAACATCTGGCACAGCTGCCAGCTCTTTGTGAAGTAACACAGACAAGGCAGAAATCTGTCCCTTCAAGGAACTTGCAGATAATCCTTTCTCCAATCCTTCTTGAAGAAAGGATAGAATCCTAGGAATCTTTACCTTGTCCCAAGGGAATCCTTTAGATTCACACCAACAGATATATTTTTTCCATATTTTGTGGTAAATTTTTCTAGTTACAGGCTTTCTGGCCTGAACAAGAGTATCAATAACAGAATCTGAGAACCCTCGCTTTGATAAGATCAAGCGTTCAATCTCCAAGCAGTCAGCTGGAGTAGGACCAGATTCGGATGTTCGAACGGACCTTGAACAAGAAGGTCTCGTCTCAAAGGTAGCTTCCATGGTGAAGCCGATGACATATTCACCAGATCTGCCTACCAAGTCCTGCGTGGTTACGCAGGAGCTATCAAGATCACCTACGCCCTCTCCTGATTGATCCTGGCTACCAGCCTGGGGATGAGAGGAAACGGCGGGAATACATAAGCTAGGTTGAAGGTCCAAGGTGCTACTAGTGCATCTACTAGAGTCGCCTTGGGATCCCTGGATCTGGACCCGTAGCAAGGAACCTTGAAGTTCTGACGAGAGGCCATCAGATCCATGTCTGGAATGCCCCACAGTTGAGTGATTTGGGCAAAGATTTCCGGATGGAGTTCCCACACCCCCGGATGCAATGTCTGACGAATCAGAAAATCCGCTTCCCAAGTTTCCACTCCTGGGATGTGGATTGCAGACAGGTGGCAGGAGCGAGTCTCCGCCCATTGAATGATTTTGGTCACTTCTTCCATCGCCAGGGAACTCCTTGTTCCCCCCTGATGGTTGATGTACGCAACAGTCGTCATGTTGTCTGATTGAAACCGTATGAACTTGGCCCTCGCTAGCTGAGGCCAAGCCTTGAGAGCATTGAATATCGCTCTCAGTTCCAGAATATTTATCGGTAGAAGAGATTCTTCCCGAGACCAAAGACCCTGAGCTTTCAGGGATCCCCAGACCGCGCCCCAGCCCATCAGACTGGCGTCGGTCGTGACAATGACCCACTCTGGTCTGCGGGAGGTCACCCCTTGCGACAGGTTGTCCAGGGACAGCCACCAACGGAGTGAGTCTCTGGTCCTCTGATTTACTTGTATCTTCGGAGACAAGTCTGTATAGTCCCCATTCCACTGACTGAGCATACACAATTGAAATGGTCTTAGATGAATGCGCGCAAAAGGAACTATGTCCATTGCCGCTACCATCAAACCTATCACTTCCATGCACTGTGCTATGGAAGGAAGAGGAACGGAAGGAAGTATCCGACAAGAGTTTAGAAGTTTTGTTTTTCTGGTCTCTGTCAGAAAAATCCTCATTTCTAAGGAGTCTATTATTGTTCCCAAGAAGGGAACTCTTGTCGACGGAGATAGAGAACTCTTTTCCACGTTCACTTACCATCCGTGAGATCTGAGAAAGGCCAGGACTATGTCCGTGTGAGCCTTTGCTTGAGGAAGGGACGACGCTTGAATCAGAATGTCGTCCAAGTAAGGTACTACAGCAATGCCCCTTGGTCTTAGCACCGCCAGAAGGGACCCTAGTACCTTTGTGAAAATCCTTGGAACAGTGGCTAATCTGAAAGGAAGTGCCACGAACTGGTAATGCTTGTCCAGGAATGCGAACCTTAGGAACCGATGATGTTCCTTGTGGACAGGAATATGTAGATACGCATCCTTTAAATCCACCGTGGTCAAGAATTGACCTTCCTGGATGGAAGGATTGTTCGAATGGTTTCCATTTTGGACGATGGAACCTTGAGAAACTTGTTTAGGATCTTGAGATCTAAGATTGGTCTGAACGTTCCCTCTTTTTTGGGAACTACGAACAGATTGGAGTAGAACCCCATCCCTCGTTCTTTTAATGGAACAGGATGAATCACTTCCAGAAGATAACCTTGGAAGACTATTTCTAGCGCCCAAGGATCCAGAACATCTCTTGCCCAAGCCTGAGTGAAGAGAGAGAGTCTGCCCCCCACCAAATCCGGTCCCGGATCGGGGGCCCGCATCTCATGCTGTCTTGGGAGCAGTGGCAGGTTTCTTGGCCTGCTTTCCTTTGTTCCAGCCTTGCCTTGGTCTCCAGGCTGGATTGGCTTGAGAAGTATTACCCTCCTGCTTAGAGGACGTAGCACTTGGGGCTGGTCCGTTTCTGCGAAAGGGACGAAAATTAGGTTTATTTTTGGCCTTGAAAGACCTATTCTGAGGAAGGGCGTGGCCCTTGCCCCCAGTGATATCAGAGATAAACTCTTTCAAGTCAGGGCCAAACAGTGTTTTCCCCTTGAAAGGAATGTCAAACAATTTGTTCTTGGAAGACGCATCCGCTGACCAAGATTTTAACCAAAGCGCTCTGCGCGCCACAATAGCAAACCCAGAATTTTTCGCCGCTAACCTAGCCAATTGCAAGGTGGCGTCTAGGGTGAAAGAATTAGCCAATTTAAGAGCACGAATTCTGTCCATAATCTCCTCATAAGAAGAAGAATTACTAATAATCGCCTTTTCTAGCTCATCGCACCAGAAACACGCGGCTGTAGTGACAGGGACAATGCATGCAATTGGTTGTAGAAGGTAACCTTGCTGAACAAACATCTTTTTTAGCAAACCTTCTAATTTTTTATCCATAGGATCTTGGAAAGCACAACTATCTTCTATGGGTATAGTGGTGCGCTTGTTTAGAGTAGAAACCGCCCCCTCGACCTTGGGGACTGTCTGCCATAAGTCCTTTCTGGGGTCGACTATAGGAAACAATTTTTTAAATATGGGGGGAGGTACGAAAGGTACACCGGGCCTGTCCCATTCTTTATTAACAATGTACGCCACCCGCTTGAGTATAGGAAAAGCTTCGGGGGGCCCCGGGGCCTCTAGGAACTTGTCCATTTTACATAGTGTTTCTGGAATGACCAGATAATCACAATCATCCAAATTGGATAACACCTCCTTAAGCAGAGCGCGGAGATGTTCCAACTTAAATTTAAAAGTAATCACATCAGGTTCAGCTTGTTGAGAAATTTTTCCTGAATCTGAAATTTCTCCCTCAGACAAAACCTCCCTGGCCCCCTCAGACTGGTGTAGGGGCCCTTCAGAAACAATATCATCAGCGGCCTCATGCTCTTCAGTATTTTCTAAAACAGAGCAGTCGCGCTTTCGCTGATAAGTGGGCATATTGGCTAAAATGTTTTTGATAGAATTATCCATTACAGCCGTTAATTGTTGCATAGTAAGGAGTATTGGCGCGCTAGATGTACTAGGGGCCTCCTGTATGGGCAAAACTGGTGTAGACGAAGGAGGGGATGATGCAGTACCATGCTTACTCCCCTCACTTGAGGAATCATCTTGGGCATCATTTTTACTAAATTTATTATGACATAAATTACATCTATTTAAATGAGAAGGAACCTTGGCTTCCCCACAGTCAGAACACAATCTATCTGGTAGTTCAGACATGTTAAACAGGCATAAACTTGATAACAAAGCACAAAAAACGTTTTAAAATAAAACCGTTACTGTCACTTTAAATTTTAAACTGAACACACTTTATTACTGCAATTGCGAAAAAGTATGAAGGAATTGTTCAAAATTCACCAAAATTTCACCACAGTGTCTTAAAGCCTTAAAAGTATTGCACACCAAATTTGGAAGCTTTAACCCTTAAAATAACGGAACCGGAGCCGTTTTTATATTTAACCCCTTTACAGTCCCTGGAATCTGCTTTGCTGAGACCCAACCAAGCCCAAAGGGGAATACGATACCAAATAATGCCTTCAGAAAGACTTTTCTATGTATCAGAGCTCCACACACATGCAGCTGCATGTCATGCTGTTCTCAAAAACAAGTGCGCCATACCGGCGCGAAAATGAGGCTCTGACTATGATTAGGGAAAGCCCCAATAGAATAAAGTGTCTAAAACAGTGCCTGCCGATATTATTTTACAAAAAATACCCAGATTAAATGATTCCTCAAGGCTAAATATGTGTAAATATGATCGATTTAGCCCAGAAAATGTCTACAGTCTTAATAAGCCCTTGTGAAGCCCTTATTTACTGTGTGAATAAAAATGGCTTACCGGATCCCATAGGGAAAATGACAGCTTCCAGCATTACATCGTCTTGTTAGAATGTGTCATACCTCAAGCAGCAAAAGACTGCTCACTGTTCCCCCAACTGAAGTTAATTCCTCTCAACAGTCCTGTGTGGAACAGCCATGGATTTTAGTAACGGTTGCTAAAATCATTTTCCTCATACAAACAGAAATCTTCATCTCTTTTCTGTTTCAGAGTAAATAGTACATACCAGCACTATTTTAAAATAACAAACTCTTGATTGAATAATAAAAACTACAGTTAAACACTAAAAAACTCTAAGCCATCTCCGTGGAGATGTTGCCTGTACAACGGCAAAGAGAATGACTGGGGTAGGCGGAGCCTAGGAGGGATCATGTGACCAGCTTTGCTGGGCTCTTTGCCATTTCCTGTTGGGGAAGAGAATATCCCACAAGTAAGGATGACGCCGTGGACCGGACACACCTATGTTGGAGAAAAAAACACTTTTTGAGAGTTTGTGCATGACCACTCAGACTCCAGGTCATCTAATATCTTCAATTTACAAACTCCTAATTGGAGGAGACAATATGCTTCTCCCATCTTACACACATGCATGCCCCAGGTCCCTATGCCAGGAATTGGAGGACACAAACTGGCTAAAAATATTCCAAAAAAAAACAAACAAAAAAAAACATCAGTATCCACAAAATTACAAGAGATGCACTACAAAGGTGGTATTTGACCCCCAATAGAAAATAAAATCTACCCCAATGTTGACGAGGGATGCTGGAGAGGCTGTGGAGAAGAAGGCACACTCATGCATATCTGGTTGACTTTTCCACAGATATTCTGCTTTTGAGACGATGTATACTCAGAAATGAGTAAAATCCTGAAAACTGATATAATACCGGATTTTAATCACTTGATATACTGGGCTTTGCCCAAGGTGCTTGGAGAGGCCGAGTATTCTCTTCTCCCAATAATGCTCAACAGCGCAAAATGACTTATACCTAAATATTGAAAAAAACAAACCATTCTAAGTGTGGCAGAGTGGGAAGCTGGGGTTGGAGGCCTGCTACAGCTGGAAAGGTTCCACTATCTAAAAACAGATAAAATAGTAACACATAAAAATTATGACATCGAAATGGGAGGGTCGTGGATTATGAGAGAGCTCTGCATTCAGTAACAGCCTTCCCTTACTATAAACATTAGAAACCAAACCGTTATATCTCCCCCCCCCCCCCTCCACGATGACACAGGAAGTTATGTGACATATTCCAGTGATGCTACTCAGTTTCAACTTTAAAACTGAAATTTACAAGCTCAAAAACCATGGAACATATTTATGTTTACAATCGCATAAAATACCAAAGAGACACAACTGTTGACATAGCTAACAACTTTCAAAGACTAATAAGGACAGTGATATGGGATGAAAAGACAAACAATGTTATTTGTAGAATTTAATAGAAATGTAATGTATATGTCATTATTTTATCCTGTATTGCTACCTTTACAATATACAATAAAGCTTGTTTGAAGAAAAAAAAAAGAAAAGAAATTGCATGCTCTATCTAAATTATTAAAGAAAAAAATTGGGTTTAGTCTCCCCTTAAATGTGTGATTTAAAAAAACTAAATAAACCTTAATGCTACTTTTAATATGGATAGATACAGGTACAAAACACTTTACCCAAACTGCTTGGGACCAGAACGGGTTTGGATTCTTGATCAGTTTGAATTTTAGAATATTTGTCTCTGAAAAGTCTTGGTGAAGGAATAGGACCAAGTTTAAACAACAATATCATAGTTCATTCAGGCAATATTTACATGTCATAATAAAGCTTAAACATGTAGTCTAAAGGTAGTTTTATATCATTTTTAATACTTTTGTATAAATAGTATCATCAGAAAGATAAAGTACTGTGACCTGAAAGGTATTCGATATTGTTTTAGATAAATATAGACTAGTATTTGCATTTTAGAACTCAAAAACCAAAGACATAGGCAGAGAATATTGTGACCAACCCACTAGCAGGGAAAAATAGCAATTTTTAACTAAATATTAAAGGGACATAATACCCAAATGTTGAAGCACATAAAAGTGATGCAGCATAACTGTGAAAAGCTGACTTGAATATATCATCTGAACATCTCTATGTAAAAAAGGAAGATAGTTTACCTCAAAATGTCCTCAGAAGCCACATACCATTATAAATGGGACTTTAAGCAGCCAATCAGAATGCTAGTCCTGGGACTTGCAAGGGAGCGTGCATTTGGCATGTGCAGGCACAGTCATGTTATTTCCCTACTAAAGAAAATTTACTATGAAATCTTGCAAGATTTCAGTAGATTCAGTGGAATCTCATGAGATCACAGTAAAGCAAAGCATTTTGAGGCAAAATATCTTCCTTTTTTCATAGAGATATTCATTTGATATTTTCTTGTCAGTTTTTTTACAGTTATACTGCATCAATTTCAAGTGATTTAGCATATGAGTATCATATCCCTTTAATAAAAAAAAAGTCTAGATTTAAAAAATAATTCTGGATTTGGGGATTTGTGCCTGCACTTCATTAAAATACCCCGGTAATAAAATGTATTAAAAGCTCGCATTCTATTGGCTGATCGGAACAGCCAATAGAATGCGAGCTCAATCTGATTGGCTGATTGGATCAGCCAATCGGATTGAACTTGATTCTGATTGGCTGATTCCATCAGCCAATCAGAAAAATTCCTACCTTAATTCCGATTGGCTGATAGAATCCTATCAGCCAATCGGAAGTCGAGGGACGCCATCTTGGATGACGTCCCTTAAAGGAACCGTCATTCGTCGTCTAGTCGTCGAAAGAAGAGGATGGATCCGCGGCTGGAGGTCTTCAAGATGGAGCGGTCGTCATCGGATGGAAGAACATAGAAGATCCGCTTGGAGAAGATGTTTGCCGGTCCGGATGTCCTCTTCTTGCCGGATAGGAGGAAGACTTTGGAGCACCGGATTATGGATCGCCAACCCCCCGCTTGGGTTGGATGAAGATCTTGGAGCCAGGACGGATCGGTGATACCTGGATGGTGAAGACAAGGTAGGAAGATCTTTAGGGGATTAGTGTTAGGGTTTTATTTAAGGGTGGTTTGGGGTTTAGATTAGGGGTATGTGGGTGGTGGGGTTGTAATGTTGGGGGGGGGTATTGGATTTATTCTTTTACAGGCAAAAGAGCTGAAATTCTTGGGGCATGCCCCGCAAAGGGCCTGTTCAGGGCTGGTAAGGTAAAAGAGCTTGTAATTTTTGTATTTTAGAATAGGGTAGGGAATTTTTTATTTGGGGGTCTTTGTTATTTTATTAGGGGGCTTAGAGTAGGTGTAATTTAGTTTAAAATTGTTGTAATATTTTTCTTATGTTTGTAAATATTTTTATTTTTCTGTAACTTAGTTCTTTTTTATTTTTTGTACTTTAGAGCTAGTTTATTTAATTGTATTTATTTGTAGCATTTGTGTTTAATTAATTTATTGATAGGTTAGTGTTTAGGTTAATTGTAGGTAATTGTAGGTAGTTTATTTAATTATTTTATTGATAGGGGTAGTGTTAGGGTTTAATTATATCTTAGGTTAGGATTTATTTTACAGGTAAATTTGTAATTAGTTAAACTAGGTAACTATTAAATAGTTCTTAACTATTTAATAGCTATTGGTACCTGCTTTAAGAATAAATACAAAGTTACCTGTAAAATAAATATTAATCCTAATATAGCTATAATATAAATGTAATTTATATTGTAGCTATATTGGGATTTATTTTACAGGTTAAGTATTTAGCTTTAAATAGGAATCATTTTATTTAATAAGAGTTAATTTATTTCGTTAGATAAAAATTATATTTTAAACTTAGGGGGGGGTGTTAGTGTTAGGGTTAGACTTAGCTTTAGGGGTTAATACATTTATTAGAATAGCGGTGAGCTCCGGTCGGCAGATTAGGGGGGGTAATAATTGAAGGAGGTTGTCGGCGATGTTAGGGAGGGCAATTAGGGGTTAATACTATTTATGATAGGGTTAGTGAGGCGGATTAGGGGTTAATAACTTTATTATAGTAGCGCTCAGGTCCGCTCGGCAGGATTAGGGGTTAATAAGTGTAGGTAGGTGTCGGCGACGTTGTGGGGGGCAGATTAGGGGTTAATAAATATAACATAGGGGTCGGCGATGTTAGGGGCAGAAGATTAGGGGTACATAGGGATAACGTAGGTGGCGGCGATTTGCGGTCGGAAGATTAGGGGTTAATTATTTTAAGTAGCTTGCGGCGACGTTGTGGGGGGCAAGTTAGGGGTTAATAAATATAATATAGGGGTCGGCGGGGGTTTGGGGCAGCAGATTAGGGGTACATAAGTATAACGTAGGTGGCGGTCGGCAGATTAGGGGGTTAAAAATTTTTAATCGAGTGGCGGCGATGTGGGGGGACCTCGGTTTAGGGGTACATAGGTAGTTTATGGGTGTTAGTGTACTTTAGGGCACAGTAGTTAAGAGCTTTATAAACCGGCGTTAGCCTTAAAGCTCTTAACTCCTGCTTTTTTTCCGGCGGCTGGAATCTTGTCGTTAGAGCTCTAACGCTCACTGCAGAAACGACTCTAAATACCGGCGTTAGAAAGATCCCATTGAAAAGATAGGCTACGCAAATGGCGTAGGGGGGATCTGCGGTATGGAAAAGTCGCGGCTGTAAAGTGAGCGTTAGACCCTTTAATCACTGACTCCAAATACCAGCGGGCGGCCAAAACCAGCGTTAGGAGCCTCTAACGCTGGTTTTGACGGCTACCGCCGAACTCTAAATCTAGGCCTAATAATGCAATAATTGGTGCAAAAAAAAAAAAGTTTTGTTACTGATGGTGGTTTTTTTGTTGTTTTTTTAAGCAGTTTTCTTTTGGCCAAAAAAAAAAGACACAGAAGCAAACTGAAGCTTTAGACTACAGTTAAGAATGCATCCCTTTCTAAATGGCAAACTGCAGGGACTAATGATTTTGGTTTTTAGAGAGATTGGAAAAAAATTACATAATGGTAAAAATTAGCAGAGGAAAGAAGATATTTTTGGACAAAGTGAGGAGAAAAAAAAAGGTATGGAAAGTAAAAAGTAATGATAAGGGATTATCAATGGATCAGAACTTCAAGTTACAAGACCAGGCCTCTAATATTGCAAATGCTGGACTTCCCCTGTATAAGAGATATCTCTGTGATAGATTCATATACTTTAGTTACCCTAATAATCGCTCTGGGCCTGTTTGCTTGTTCCCATCCCTATGACATCCAGTACCCAAAGGTGACAGCTATATAAAGGAGATGTAGGAGATTGAGGTAAAATCTGGCTAAAGATATGTAAAAGAAAAGAGAAGAAGGCGCCAAAAGAACAGGTTAAACAATGGTGTTGAGCTGGTTGTTCGTTCCTGTGAGTGCACTTCTCTGTGTATATATATATATATATATATATATATATATATATATATATATATCTATATATATATATATATATATATATATATATATCTTAAATTAAATGAGTCAAAATTATTTTAAATAATTTTTTCAAATGAATTATAAGGTCTTGGTTTTATAGTACAAGATTTCATTTTCCAGAAATTGACTGGTTTGGATATAATATTATTGAAGGTTAATAAAGTTGGTTTGATTAATTGTTTAATTAAACACCTTATTTGGTAATGGATCAAAGATTACTAAAAAGAGAGTGTGTTGTGTGCCAAGTGCACTTACAGATTTCTCTGGTTTAATAACAATGCTCAGGCATAGGCACTAGCTCGTTGCGCCAAATCAAATGCCATTGTGTCCATTCCTTTCTTGTCTTTTGCTTTAGATACTTCAATAACAGTTTAGTTTTACTTGCCATTCAGATCATTTTTTGTACATAGAATAGATTGTTAATCAACAATATTAATGTATTTTCTGCCATTTAAAAAAAAAGAAAAACAAATAAATCTTTAAACGCCATAAAAAATATTTATTTATAATTTCACTATGGTTAATATCTCCTTGTTTTACAAATCAGATTTCAGTTATACTTTTAATGGACTAAAACTCCACTGACCTGCAAAAGCTCTTTGAGATTCGATCTTTCTTCCATTCCCATGGCTGATCATACTCTTCTGGCGGCCTTCTCAATCATCCTGTGGCAGTCTAGACTCTCGTGGTCGCTGGCACATAGGTTTCTCACCTTCAGACTCTAACCCATTTTCTGAAGGCTCATTGGAGTGTCATACAAGTGGAGTGGGTTTACATGGAAGCTCCTTAGATCCTCGTCTACGTATTTCTACACAGAAAAGTGTCAGAGTTATTTATTAAGAAACCTTGAGTATTTCATTTGGACTAAAAGAATAACATTAACAACTGCGGACACTGTTATAACAAAATGTAAAGCAAGCATTTTAAAACATAATTTTATATATAAAAAGTCAAGCATAGAACCTTCTATAGTCATAGTAACACTTGTTATTATGAGTAACATTTTGGTGACCTACACCTAGCCATGTTTGCATTTAGTTATTGTGAGTGTATAGAAGGAGGGGCTTGTTCACCAAAGGTTCCAATCAATTCACTGCGGTATATTCCACAGCTTTAGTATAGCTTGAGATAAACGGCTCCTCATGTGTTCAAAGAAAGGTTTAGCAGCTTTTTTCATAAAAAGCAGCTTTTTATTTTTCCCAATGCGTTTCAACTGTCAATACCGTCTTATTTAAGTGCATTCACAAATAATTTGCTTTACAAACCATAGCATGTTGGCCAGTAGAACACTTTAATCTATATGTAAAAGCTTAACAGCCAGCCCAACTTAGGTTATTTATCCTGGATACTGCTTGCGTATTGGTGGCTACATTCAGCAAACCAATAAGCAGCATTACCTGAAACAAAAATTTGTCCGGCCCCTAAATTTTACATTCCTGCTTTTTAAATAAAGATAGCAAGAGAACAAAGAAAAATTGATAACAGGAGTAAATTAGAAAGTTGCCTAAAATTGCATGCTCCATCTGAATCATTTAAAAAAATAGGTTTAGTGTCCTTTTAAATCAGGCATAGAATGTACTGAGAAATAACCCCATGTTTTAATACGTTAACAAAAATAAATGCGATCAAATAAATACAATGAAAGTTCTCCCATGCTAGGCTTGAGTGACCCATTCAATATTTCTGTAAATATTTACAGTCCATAAAACAAGACAAAAATAAGGAATGCAACACCTGTTTAAATACAATCTATATACTATTCAGAGTAGTCCTGTTCAATTTATTCTTAATTTTTTTGATTATTCATACAATAATTTCTGTTTTGGATGTATTCAAAACAACAAAAACTTTTTTTGTCTAGCCTAGAGAAAAATGTACTACTATTTATTTATGAAGATTTATTGGTAACTCAAATTGTTTTTTAAATATAATTAAATGTATTTAATAATAGATTGTTCTTAAGCATTCTTTATTAGGTTGCACAAACCTATTAGATTTTATTTTTTTTAAATATATTTATTCCGCAGCTGATGGTTGCGGTAAAAAAACAAAAAAGAAATGATAATATTTAGGGCATCCCATGATTACTGTGTATACATATTTTGACATATCAAGCCGACATTTATCTTATAAGAATTGGTTCAAAATGCTCATTCTCAGGGTATTTGATGTAAGAAGGAAAGCATGCTGATATTAATCTTTTAAGAACATAAGGCTAAAATGTGTGTTGGAGATAAGGACACAACAGGATGCAGAGCAAGCATTTTCTTTTCATGGTTTTAATATAATGCTAAAAGATTTAACACTAGATTAAAAAAGCATGCCCTATAAACTTTTAGATCTTAAATACAATTACAGCTCATGTATGAAGAACAAAACATTTTATTTAAAATATTGGAATTTTCCTTTCTACGATTATCATTTTGCTCTATTTTTATGCATGTATGGGTTTCCTTCTTAGACTGTTAACCTTAAAGGGATATTAAACATTTTTTCTTTCATGATTCAGATATAGCAGGCAATTTTAATGAACTGTAAGATTTTAATATGTATAAAAATGGTATTACTGTAGTTAAAGAGAGGTTAGTGTGTCCTTCTGACTATTTTAACATCAGGCATGATGTAATGCTGACCTAGTCAGTAAGCAAGCATATAACATATATGGATATGGGAGTGACAAGCATTGCAAAGGCTTCAACTAACTCACAATACCTAGTTTGGAACATGGACAAAAGTGTATTATCAGCAGTTTTAAAGGGTATAAGAATCAGGGTGAGAATAGAGTAAATTAGAGCGCCTCTCTGGAAGGGAATACATCAAGGTACACTCCATGACCTAAAAGGCCTCCCACAGAAGCAAACGGGGTAATATCATTTTATGTATTATTTCTCTGTTAAATTGTATTTCTGTGTTTAGCCTTGTAAACAATAACAAGTAATCTTGTTATTTATCTGTCTTTAATAAATGTGTGATTGTTTATTCAGTTGAAGGGAGTATTGGTGTCTGTTTCTGGAGAGTTTTAATAGATATACAGAAGATTGTATTTGAATTTGTTTGCACAGGGCCGATTATTGATATATGTATATATTCATTTTTAGACGTGAATAGTTTTTAACATAAGATCCTTTTGTTTAAGTGTAATTTCTTACATATTTTGGTGATGGCAGGTAGGAGAGATGTTAGAATTTGTATTCATAACCAATGGCTTTATTCATAGATTTTGTTAAAGAGAGATAGATTACTTATGCTAAGGAATTAGCTAGCATCTTTAGATGAGTAGTTGTTTGTAACATTCACAAGGTTAAAAGGTTATGGAGCTGTGTTTAGGAAAGATCGCTTCAGTAAAAAACAAACCAATATTTTAAATTTCCACAGTTTAGTGTACAAGATTATGTTAATAAATCTATTAAAGGGACAGTCTAGGCCAAAATAAACTTTCATGATTCAGATAGAGCATGTAATTTTAAACAATTTTCCAATTTACTATTATCACCAATTTTGCTTTGTTCTCTTGGTATTCTTAGTTGAAAGCTTAACCTAGGAGGTTCATATGCTAATTTCTTAGACCTTGAAGCCCACCTCTTTTCAGAATGCATTTTAACAGTTTTTTACCACTAGAGGGTGTTAGTTCACATATTTCATATAGACACACTGTGCTCGTGCACGTGAAGTTATCGTGGGAGCAGGCACTGATTGGCTAGACTGCAAGTCTGTCAAAAGAACTGAAAAAGGGGCAGTTTGCAGAGGCTTAGATACAAGATAATCACAGAGGTTAAAAGTATATTATTATAACTGTTGTTGGTTATGCAAAACTGGGGAATGGGTAAATAAAGGGATTATCTATATTTTAAAACAATAAAAATTCTTGTGTAGACTGTCCCTTTTAACAATAAGATATTTTTCCAAAGTCTGAGGGAAAGAAAGCATTAATGTTTTTAGTACATATAACATAGAAATTTATTACTAAGGTAATTGGAGAATTAGAGAACATAGGCAATTAGCAGTGGAATTTTGTTTGAGTCTAACAAGTGTAACAAATGCTTTTGTCAAGTCAATGAAACAAGAGATTGTTTGGTTGAAAAAATTGGTGGAATGTGTCTTTACAAATAGTAACTGCTGGTCGTGCAATCAGAGTTTTTAAAGTCAGGGACAAGTGTGTCTCTGAGAATAATTTGGTGTCAAAATATGAATGAATTGCAAATAACACTGGGGAGAGGTTAATGCATGAATCGCCTCATGTATAATATACCAGTGTGTTGAAAAATAATTGACATGACTGTGGAAATTGTAAAGATTGCATTTTGGTTTTAGAAGAAGCATTTGATAAAGGAGTGTTGATTTCATACTAAATTTAACAGGCTTTTGTCTAACATGGAAATTGCTATGTTAAGTAAATTATTTGACATAATTGTAGTACACATGGATAATAGTTTAAAAACAAGCATGCCTTCAGATGTAATTCTTAACCCAAGAGTTAAACAATTAGTGCATGAGTTACTAAAAACATTGGGTATTGATGAAATGGATGTTCATTTATCATATGGAAATTACATGCAGGAAAATAATAAATTAGTGCAAGGATTTGCTGATAGACTATTTGAAATGTATAAACTAACTTTGCCTGAAAATACTGAAGTGGATAATAAGAATAAAATAAAAATAAATAATAAAATAAAATATAATAAAATAAAACATATAAGCATGAAGTAATAAACTACAGTAATCCAAAAATTAGAAAATTGATTGGTTTGGCTGTGACCCCAAGAGTCGTCGATTACCGCCCCCTATTAATAAACTTAATTACCTTAAATCATCCAACAATTAAAGAATACACAGACTCATCTCAGTCTGATTCCTGGCACCCTGACATTACGCAAAGGCCATGAATCCTGATGGTGCTAATAATCCACCATTACCTGCCATCATTTCCAGGATGGATGAACAGGATCACAGCTTGGATCAATTTGCACTAGCCCTGCAAACCCTGCTGACTCGCATTGCACATTTGGACTAAAGTGTCCCAAAAGTTATGGCTGCTCCTGTTTCCGCTGCTGCACCTAGTCCTACCAGGAGCATGTCCGGTTCTGCACCTCTACCTCGATCCTATTCAGTGCAGAGGGTTTTTGAACCAGGTGGGCATTTACTTTGAGATGTTACCTCAGGCGTTTCCCTCTGACAGAGCTAAGGTGGGATTTATCATCTTGTTACTCTCTGACACAGCTCTTGCCCGGGCTAATCCCTTGTGGGAGACTAATAAACCAGTGATTTCAAATTACCCTGAATTTGTGGCCTCGTATGGATCCTGACAAATTATCTGCAGTTCTGCAGTGGCCACGCACAAATGGTCTTCGGTCGTTTTAATGTTTTTTGGGGTTCGCCAATTACTATAGAAAAGTTTTATTAAAAACTTTTCTTCCTTGGTCAAAACCTATCACAGACATGACCCGTAAAGAGAATGAGCCACTCTATTGGTCACCTACTGCCATTAAGGCCTTTGATAGTCTTAAGACTAGCTGCCTTTGCTGTCGCTCCAGTTCTGGCTCATCCTAACCCTGTCCTGCGTTCATTCTTGAGGTCGATGCATCTGAGACTGTAGTAAGGTGCCCTCTTGTCTCAACGTCCTACGCCTGACGGTTTCCTTGCATCTGTGTGGATTTCTTCTCTAAGAAACTGCTCCAGCAGAGTGCAATTATGAAATTGACGACAGGGAATTTACTTAAATTTGAAAAAAGAGAACAGCACCCCTGAGATAGAACAAAAGCTAGAATAACTTCCATGCCTGTTCATTTAAATTTATAACTAAGGGGTGCAAGTTCTTTTAGCACACTATGCCCCTTCACAGAGAAAAAATATCCTGTAGCATATCAGTCCTGATCCTGCCCAATGACAGTCCCAGCGCCGAAATACCAGCAGATTCCTCTCTGAACAAGGGAAGCAACAACCCCAGACGATCGTTTCGGCCTTTCTGTGGGCCTCGTCAGTGAGGTGCAGTTGTATCTCTCTAAGGGCATGTGTGCAAGGGCTCCACGTCTGGCTTACCCATTACTCTTAGGGTGACCCAAGAGATTTGCCATAAATTTGAAAAAAGAGAACACACCCCTGAGATAGAACAAAAGCTAGAAAAACTTCCATGCCTGTTCATTTAAATTTATAACTCAGGGTGCAAGTTCTTTTAGCACACTATGCCCCTTCACAGAGAAAAAATATCCTGTAGCATATCAGTCTGATCCTGCCCAATGACAGTCCAGCGCCGAAATACAGGCAATTCCCTCTCTGAACAAGGGAAGCAACTACCCCAGATGATCGTTTCGGCCTTCTGTGGGCCTCGTCAGTGAGGGTGCAGTTGTATCTCTCTAAGGCATGTGTGCAAGGGCTCCACGTCTGGCTTACCCATTTACTCTTAGGGTGACCCAAGAGATTTGTATAAATTTGAAAAAAGAGAACAGCACCCCTGAGATAGAACAAAAGCTAGAATAACTTCCATGCCTTTCATTTAAAATTTATAACTCAGGGTGCAAGTTCTTTTAGCACACTATTCCCCTTCACAGAGAAAAAATAATCCTGTAGCATATCAGTTCTGATCCTGCCCAATGACAGTCCCAGCGCCGAAATACCAGGCAATTCCTCTTTGAACAAGGGAAGCAACAACCCCAGACGATCGTTTTCGGCTTCTGTGGGCCTCGTCAGTGAGGTGCAGTTGTATCTCTCTAAGGGCATGTGTGCAAGGGCTCCACGTCTGGCTTACCCATTACTCTTAGGCTGACCCAAGAGATTTGCATAAATTTGAAAAATGAGAACAGCACCCCTGAGATAGAACAAAAGCTAGAATAGACTTCCATGCCTGTGCATTTAAATTTTATAACTCAGGGTGCAAGTTGCTTTTAGCACACTATGCCCCTTCACAGAGAAAAAATATCCTGTAAGCATATCAGTCTGATCCTGCCCAATGACAGTCCAGCGCCGAAATACCAGGCAATTCCTCTCTGAACAAGGGAACAACAACCCCAGACGATCGTATCGGCCTTCTGTGGGCCTCGTCAGTGAGTGCAGTTTGTATCTCTCTAAGGGCATGTGTGCAAGTATCACCCTGAGTGCACCCTATAATAAAAATGAGACAGGCACGGAAGTTTTCTAGCTTTTGTTCTGTCTCAGCTGAGTGCATCTCTCTCTCTTTTATATTGACAGGGAATTACTGGCCATAAATTTTGGCACTCAAGGAATGGAGGCATCTTCTCGAGGTACTAGCGTGCCAGTGCTCATTCTTACTGACCACAAGAAATTTAACTTATCTAGCTGAAACAAAACGTTTGTTGCTCCGACAGGCCAGATGGGCGCTATTTTTGTCTCGTTAATTATGTGGTCTCCTACCTGCCTGGTAGTAAGAATGTTAGGGCTGATGCCCTCTCTCGACAATTTTCGCTTCTGTCCAAGGAGAAGTCCTGTACCTACTCCTGTTATACCTCCGGACCATATTTTAGCTACCATACGTACTAATTTAACTTCTCCCTTGGGGGAGGAGATCCTGGCTGCACAAACCAATGCACCTCCTGAGAACCTAGTGGTGTTTTATCGTGAGAATCTTCAAACTAAACTTTTGCACACTTACCACTATCCTAAAGCCGCAGGTCAGCCAGGCAAGAACCAAATGATTGGTCTGTCACTCACAATTCGGTGGCCAGGTCTTCGTTCTGATGTTGCTGCATATGTTTGCCTCCTGCTCAGTTTGTGCACAGAATAATACTCCTCAACATCTTCCTGTGGGTCTTCTTCAACCAATTGCTAATGGTGAGCGTCCTTGGACACATCTTTCATGGACTTCATTGTAAAGCTCCCTGTTTCCAATGGTAATACTGTTATCCTTATGGTGGGTTGACCGTTTTTCTAAAATGTCACATTGCATTCCCTTGATGAAGTTGCCTACCGCTCAGGAGCTTGCTTCAATTTTTGCCCGGGAGGTCTTCCGTTTACATGGGTTACCCAAGGAGATAGTGTCGGACCAGGGTAGCCAGTTTGTCTCCAGATTTTGGCATTCTTTTTGTGCTCAAATGGGGATCCAGCTTTCCTTCTCCTCGGCATATCACCCTCAATTCAATGGGGCTGCGGAACGGTCCTAATCAAGCTCTGGAACAGTTCCTCATTTTCTATGTCTCAGATCACCACAATAATTGGTCTTAACTGTTACCTTGGGAAAATTTTGCTTGTAATAGTGCTATTAATGCTTCCTCCAAGTTATCCCCATTCATGGCGAATTACAGGTTTCAGCCATCCTTGTTGCCCCGATTCATTCATGCCTCAGGGTATTCCAGCTTTGGAGGAGCATCTCTGAGAAATCCATTCCACGTAGGTGCAGATTCAGGATTGCCTTCATCGTTCTATGCAGCGCCAAAAGTTCCAGGCTGATCGTAGGCGTCTGCCTGCGCCTTCCTACCAGGTTGGTGAGAGTTTGGCTGTCCTCCCGCAATTTGAACCTTCATGTGCCTTCTAATAAACTGGCTCCCCGTTATGTTGGCCCTTTTCGAATACTCTGACGGGTCAATCCTGTGGCCTACGCTCTTGACCTTCCTCCTGCAATGCACATCTCCAATGTTTTTCAATGTCTCCCTCTTGAAGTCATTGGTTTTTAATTGGTTTACCACTGTGTTGCCTCGTCCCCGTCCTATCGTTGTTGACAACCATGATGAGTATGAGGTCAGCAGCATTATTGACTCTCGTATGTCCAGGGGGCCGTGTACAGTATTTGGTTCACTGAGGGGCTACGGTCCGGAGGAGCGTTCTTGGGTTCCCTCCTCTGATGTTCATGCTCCCACCCTCCTCCATGCCTTCCATGCCCCGTTTCCCCAATAAGCCTTTTGTCCTCCCGCGGGGAGGGGTCGTTGAGGGGAGGGTACTGTCAGTGTTTTTCCCTGTTTTGTTTGCCATGGTGCTGCTGGCAGCCATTTTACTCACCTCTCATGCTGACTATGTGTATTGTGGGGGATGCTGCTCATTTCCTGCAATTCCTTTTATGGCCAGACTGGTGTGCATCATCTGTGTGAGACAGGATGCAGTCTCAGAATTGTGATGCCATCACTTATTATTTAAAGGGCCTCTTGTCAGTATGCTTTGCCTTTGCGTTGTCTCAGACCTGTTTGTGAGAGTTCCTGTGTATTACCTGGCTGTCTGACGTCCTTCCTGTTCCTGATCCCTAGCTTGTTTCCTGACTCTGCTGTTTTCCTTGTTCCTGATTCCGGCACGTCTGACTATTCGCTTTGGCTCCTGACTCGGCTCGTCTGAGTACCAGCTCTGGTTTTGACTCCTGGCTTGTTATTTGACTTGGGGACTTTTATTATTTTTTTTGTTATTAATAAAGGTGTGATTATTTTTGCACTTCTCATCTCAGTCTGATTCCTGGCACCCTGAAACCACAGAAGCAAACAGGGTAATATTTTATGTACTGTTTCTCTGTTAAATTGTTTTTCTGTGTTTAACCTTGTAAACAATAACAAGTAATATTTGTTATTTATCTGTCTTTAATAAATGTGTGATTGTTTATTCAGTTGAAGGGAGTATTGTTGTCTGTTTCGGGAGAGTTTTATTAGATATACAGAAGATTGTATATGAATTCGTTTGCACAGGGCCGATTATTGATATATATATATATATATATATATATATATTCATTTTTAGATGAATATATTACAGAACTTTCAAATTTAATTGTATTATTCTCTTGGTATCCTTTGTTGAAAATAATATCTAGGCAGGGCTCAGAAGCAGCAGTGCATTACTGGGAGTTAACTGCTGATTGGCAGATGCACATATATGCCTCTTGTCATTGGATCACTCAATGTTTTCAGCTAGCTCCATGTAGTACACTGCTGCTCCTCCAACAAAAGATTATAAGAGAACAAAATACATTTAATAATATAATTGGAAAGTTGTTTAAAATTGTTTACTCTGTCTGAATCCCTTTCATTTTACATTTTAAAATTTAAGTTTAACTGTTCTTCCAAATTAAATGTTATATTTTATCCTAAATTATTTTTGGAAAGGTGTACCAGCCTTCTTAAATAATTATATATATATATATATATATATATATATATATATATATATATATATATATATATATATACATATATATACATACCATATGTTGTTTTTTACATCTCTAATTTAATTTTAATTCTAAGTGATATGTGTTAAATGTGTATTTATTTAAAGGGATATAAAAATCAAAATTGAACGTGCACTGTTGCAACTCATTTGCGGGGATCAAATACAGTTATATGTAAGGAATAGTGCAATAATAAAATGATCTAAGACAGTATAAAATTTACATTTAGCAATTCTGTTTCCCTTTAACTTACCTACTTATTCTTCATTTATATTTAATATATGGCTGTTAGAGAGCATCTCCCCAAATTTACATAGTTTGAAGATAGCCTTAGCCTACTGACATTTTCCTTATTCAATTTTAATTAAATTTTTAATTTAATTGGACCATCTTGAAAGGAAGAGGGTTCAGTACAAAGCAGATACATTGGAGATAGCTACTTCTGTAGCCATATACTGTAAAGGTAACTGGCAGAGGGCACCTTCTAAAAGTCAGCCACAGTCAGTGGATACACTAGGGATATACTGGGGAACCCCTCTAACTATTAAAACATCACAAAAGGGGCCCACAACAATATTTGTTGTTTGTGCAGATATTCGCTACCCATAATACGTATCTTCTATTTATGCTGATTTTATGTTTTTCCATTATCACAGTCTATAAGATTTGGATAATTATAGGGAAACTTGTAACTTTCTTTAATTAACACTTCCCAGTTGTACTTTCGAGACATAGGCTGTATCAGCAATCAACTGAGCTGTTCTTTGTCCCAAAAGGTACAGGTTTGGCTAAGTGAGACAAATGCAGATGGTATAGCAAAGTATTTGTGGCATGGAAAGCTTGATTTATGTAGGGAAAGGAAACCATCTGCATGATAACACAGAGCAGCTCATTTGAAACTTATTAGCAGCCTGAAGTACAGCTGGGTATCAACACTGTCAGCAGAGGCGATGTCAGCGAGACTAACAGCCACTAACCAAGATCTACCTACCATTTTATATCAAATGTGCCAGGTTACAGTAGAGAATTGGGAAAAAAGCCAGATACCACTCGAACCATTAAAAGGACGAACCATGTGCTGCTTAGAGAGCATTTTGTTTTTGCTCTTTTTTTCATTACAATCTACACTTTAAAAATAAGATTTCTTTTCTTTTTAGAGGGCTGAGTGGAGCGCAATATCACGGTCGCATAAGTGCGATATTGCGCTCCACTCACAATCTAGCACAAGGTGTTTTGTAGTCCTATGTGTCGCTTACCCACCTCTGCATCCTAATTTCTGGTTAAATCTATTGCAGCAATTCTGGATTATAGCCAAAGACAAGGCCCTGTGACTTTCAAAAGTCTTTAAGCATCAAAGCTGTGGCACAATCTCATACGGCTTGAAATGAAAATGTCAATAATGGCAGAATTGCTCTGGCAATCAGTTGTACCTTTTAGCACAAATGTTTGCTTATATTTTCCCAAACTAGTGATAAATTAACTGGCTATGAGCACACAGAATCAATATCATTATGACCTGATTCTTCTTCCTCGCTGTAACACAACTCTATCATCAGCCCACACTGCATTTTGAGAATCACGGCTTACAATATATTACATACTACTGTTATTTTCCTGGCAGTTCAAATGAGAACACAACATCCATTTTAAAGCAGAATGGCATAAATTAGATGTTGTGCACAAGCTTAGACAGATGTATAAAAGCAAGAGAGAAGCATTAATGTGCACATAAGGTACAAATAAAAAGAAGTTTGTTTTTTAATTGTGTTATGTGCAGCAGATTTATCTAGAACGTGTTTTGTTTGGCTGCAAGTAGTAAAATTGTAATGGAATTTTTTTTTAATATTTTTTCTTTAGGTTTGAAAGATACAGTTACAAGGCTGCAAAAGACTAATTAAAACTACAAAGGGGGAATGCTAGGGAAAGTAAATGAAAGGACCCCTTTTGGGTCCAGATTCTAGAATGGTCAAGCTTAATGATTGGGGAGCCAACAGAGGGCTCGTTTCCACTAAGCCGTAATTAGGTTTGCGTGCACTCTACTGCTTCCAATGGCCCGTTATTACCCAATTTCGGCAACCGGACTCCGCATGCCGAAAACATTATTGTGTCCCATACAAATTATAGGAAGCAGCTAATCTTTAAATTATACCCGGTTTCCAATGCCAGCACAAACCATTACTACACTGTCGGAGGCTGCCGATACACTAACAAAAATTACATCCAGCTCAACAATGTGTAAAACAGGAAAAAAGGGTGTTTTTTGAGACCTTTTTCCCATTGAAATCTAACCTGACACGTCAAAACCCCTCTATCTGCCATCGCCCACATCGCAACTTATAATAAATCTATTAACCTCTAAACCGCCATGCCCCACAACGCAAACTAGCTATTTAAACTATTAATCCCTGATCTGCAATGCCCCACAACGCAAACTATCTATTAAATCTATTAACCTCTAATCCGTAATGCCCCCACAGCACAAAATATCTATTAAATCTATTAACCCCTAATCCGCCATTAACCCACATTGCAATTAACCTAATCAATCTATTAATCCCTAAACCGCCAAACCCCACAACGCAAATAACCTAACACCCCCTAAATTAACCCCATTACATAAATTAAAATAATCCTAAATTACAATTAAAATAAAAAAGCTAACATTAAAAAACTTAGTTTAAATTAAGCTAAAATTACAGAAAATAAAAAAGTCTAACATTACATAAAATAATAAACAAAATTATCAAAAATTAAAAAAATTAAACCCAATCCCTATGAAGATAAAATAGCCCCCCAAAATAAAAACAAATTAAATCTAGGGGGTGTTAGGTCAGGGGGTTTAGTGATTAGTTATTTGCGCTGTGGGGTTTGGCGGTTTAGAGGTTGATACATTTATTAGGTTAATTGCGATGTGGGTTAATAGCGAATTAGGGGTTAATAGTTTAAATAGTTTGCATTGTGGGGCATTGCAGATTAGGGGTTAATCAATTTAATTGATAGTTTGTGTTGTGGGGGGATGGCGGTTTAGGGGTTAATAACTTTGATAGATACTTTGCGGTATGGGGGTTGGTGGATTAGGGGTTAAAACATTAGTTATTGCTGTGGGGTTGCGGTTGAGAGGTAGATATTGCACAAGCGTTAGGTGTTTGATTTTATTCCAACAGCGAGTGATAGGTAAAATATTTACGGCACCGCAATTGTATGCGGCGCTGTATATGCGATCGAGTGTAGTGTAAGGTCGGGTTACCATAGTAACCTATTAATGTTTTAGAAATCCAGCATTAGGTGGAAGAGTTAACACAACGCTAACTTACACCTACAAGAAAAGAGCAACCACTTGCAAAGCGGAAACCTTTTCAATGGAAACCTGGTACTAAAATGAAGCCGTAAATTACTTTTAGCTGTCGGCCGCTTCGGTAGCTTATGGCTCCATTTTTAACGGCTCAATGGAAGCGAGCCCAAAGTTGGTGTTACGGGAAATTCAAACAATGACTTTGTAGGGTATAAAAGGAGAATATATAACTATATGGCTAAATCTAGATCAGTCAAACCATCAGTTAAGGATACTTTAGAGTATAATGTATATCTGCATCAGTAACTATAGAGTCTATTGTAAAAGATGGGTGGAAGGGATGAGAACATTACATACTAGTTCCGCTCCAATGGGAAAGCAGTTACCTTCTGATATCAGTGTTCGTGGTCAGTAAGAGGAGTGAAGATGTGCTGTCTCGGCCGTATACAACCCATTTGCCCAACTAGGATAGATTAGAGTGACCAGCCAACCTTAGGTAGGGCCTTACCTTCTGTGTAGGGTTAGTAGTAATCTGGGATATAGTAGAGTACGTTATGTAGTGCATATATATTGAAGGGGGGGGTTCTAACCCCTTCAAACCTTACCACATTAATGGTTGTTATTGTTGTAGGGGTAAAATGCTATAGAGTGGACGAAAGTTAAAGTGGCATGTTCAGCACTTTAGCATGGTTTGTATGTTGTACCTAGAGATCAGTATCAACATTTTCAAGAATTACCACTAGGTTTAATCAGCGCCTATGTTTCGTCTATTGTGATAAGGCATTCCAGTATGTGGCTCTGGATAAGCCTACTCTTAATTGGGTGACAAAGTAGTTGAAGGAATATAGTGAACTACCATTATGTGGTTATACTCTTTATTACAAAAAAAGATACTGAACATTCTGCTGTAACCCTATAGTAATTGGGACTATTGATTACAAAAGTTGAACAATTAACCAATACATATTAATGATAAAAACAAAAAAAAAACACAGCTGGGTTAAGGAACAGATAAGCAACTTATAGCACGGCATACCACTCATGCATAATAAGTATAGAATATTTATAAGGACAATGTGTAGTAGTAGTTATATAAGTATATGCTATGGCTATTTTTGAGTTTTATAGAGTCCTCTGGGACACATCAGTTAATTACACTCTTAAGACCTATGCAAACAAGGATTTCACTGAGCATCAGTAGAAAATTATTCTATCGTCTCTCTAGCTCAGCTTTGTCAACCATGTAGCAAGTGGGTTAGTCCTGGTATGCGGATCATATTTATCCCACACCAAGTTGCAGCCCTGGGGGACACCCTCTGGGGTATAATACGCTATGCAATAAGGTTGCCAGTCCAATCCAAAGGGCCTCTAGAGATCGGCCTGTTGTCACATACCTCCATTTGTGAACAAAGTAGAACTTACAGCCAGCTATAGCGCTGGCACTATCTGAAGTTTGAAGTGTGTAGGGATCTTTGTCCTCACCAGTCAGACCAAAAGATTTTAGCGCAACAGATCCAGGCCTTGCTCCGATTTTCATAAACAACCACTGCTGCCATAAGAGTGTCAAGCGGGGGATCCACTGACTCCATTAGGTCAATCAGGGCCATCACTCTCACCTCAGGTTCAGAAACATGTGCTCGGGTAGTAGGTGACCCAGGATCAAAGGTTAGTAGGGACTCTGTAATGGCATGGCACTCATTGACCGTCTGATCGAAATGGTGGAATGTCTATATGCTGGCCGGTTTTGTCATAACTGGTGTAACGTTGCAGATATAATTCTTTGGTGACTGATCTGCGATAGCGGGTTGTGCTCCATCAGTGAGTCGCGGTATGAGAAGAAGTTTGCCTGAATATGGCCCCAGGCAGAATCATTCAGATGGATTAGTGTGAAAGTGCAAATCCAGATACAAAATTATTCCCGTTCCTATTAAAAACTCATAGGGTTAAATCACAATCTATTGACTGAAGCTATTTTTGTTCTTTTTCTCTCCAAAAAAGCCACTTTTCGTTTTGATGAGATTATAATATTGAGCTTGCGGCTATTTCCCGTACAAGCTTTTGGCTCTGAGAGAAATGCCCTACTTTTAACATGGAGCCAAAAGGTTCTCAGCAATCACAGGCCATGTCCAAGAGACTTTCAGTACCTTATCAAGACCAGTTTTGTCTATTCAAATTCAACACCTCAAGACACTTAATAACGTCTCAAAACAGTTTTTGGACACCTTGCACATATTCCAAGACTATCTGGAAACATTGTATTATGTTACACATGTTCAAGACACTCTGGCAAGACCACCAGAGAAATTTTAGAAATGCATTAGCATACAGTTCTATTAATTGCTATTGTACAGTTCTGTAGTGGGTAGGAAACATATTTACATATGTATATGTTCATTTACATATGTGTACGTGATGAGTATGTGATATCCTGGTAAGCTAATGGGATTTGCAGGTAAAGTGAGATCAGGACCCCAACAGCTAGAAATAGCATGAATAATCTCTTTCTGTTAATGTTTGTCATGATTGCAACTATAAGTACAGGAGTCTCCATAACCAGCCTTTAAAAAAGGACTGTGCAATCATATGTTCCAAAGGAACCTATTGCAATTTGATTCCATCTTCACCACAAAATATGCCCATCTGAATACTATTTGTATCCAGGCATGATGGGCATGCTTGCTTAATGACTATATTGTCACTTAATATTTTTAAGAGTATTGTTTTTGCAATATTTACATATGTTTACCAGTGATTGTGACTTTGTGAATGGGCGTTCAACAATGTAAGTGCAAGCACTGTGAAGCCCACTGTCGTGAACATGTTTGGACTTTGTGTTCACAAAGGCGAGTTTCCTTATAAAAACATGTTGACAAAGGCGCAATCTCATTTGATCATCATCTTTGTAGATACAATATACACATTTTCAGTACTGATAAAATCCAGTATAAGAATATGACATAAGTCCTCCAAATATAAACCAGTAGTAGTCTTCTTGCTTTCATATGTAGATCATGCCAATCTAGAAAATGGTGCTTTTAAATCAATGTAAATATTGGGGGGAAAAACAATACTTTTAAAAGTATTAAAAGTGACAATATAGTCATTGACCAAACATGACAGTATACCTATCATGCTTAAATACAAATGTCATTCAAGTGGTTTAGCAGTAGTGAGGATGGAATTGTATTAAAATAGGTTTAATCTCATTTGTATTTCCCTTATACACTGAACAAAGGGGTCAAGTTAAAAGGACTTTACTGTAACTTTAAGAGGTGTGACAGGGCTATTATATTTGTCAGTTTTGGGTGGCTTCAAGTTCCTATCCTGTTAACAATTATTTAATAAGGGGTTGTGGGAACTTTTCTAGTAAAAACATGTTTGGGGCTGTTTGCGTTAAACACACACATACATTTTGCACTCAAAAAACAAGATGACCTGCGGAATCTGTTTGCGCTCTACAAATAACCAATATTATTATTATTATTATTATTATTATTATTATTATTATTATTATTATTATTATTAAATTACCAATTTGGCCAGAAAGCAAAAAACATAATTTATGTAAGAATTTACCTGATAAATTCATTTCTTTCATATTAGCAAGAGTCCATGAGCTAGTGATGTATGGGATATACATTCCTACCAGGAGGGGCAAAGTTCCCAAACCTCAAAATGCCTATAAATACACCCCTCACTACACCCACAAATCAGTTTAACGAATAGCCAAGAAGTGGGGTGATAAGAAAAAAGTGTGAAAGCATAAAAAATAAGGAATTGGAATAATTGTGCTTTATACAAAAAAATCATAACCACCACAAAAAAAGGGTGGGCCTCATGGACTCTTGCTAATATGAAAGAAATGAATTTATCAGGTAAGTTCTTACATAAATTATGTTTTCTTTCATGTAATTAGCAAGAGTCCATGAGCTAGTGACGTATGGGATAATGAATACCCAAGATGTGGATCTTCCACGCAAGAGTCACTAGAGAGGGAGGGATAAAATAAAGACAGCCAATTCCGCTGAAAATAATCCACACCCAAAACAAAGTTTAAATCTCATAATGAAAAAAACTGAAAATATAAGCAGAAGAATCAAACTGAAACCGCTGCCTGAAGTACTTTTCTACCAAAGACTGCTTCTGAGGAAGAAAACACATCAAAATGGTAGAATTTAGTAAAAGTATGCAAAGAAGACCAAGTTGCTGCTTTGCAAATCTGATCAACCGAAGCTTCGTTCCTAAATGCCCAGGAAGTAGAGACTGACCTAGTTGAATGAGCTGTAATCCTTTGAGGCGGAGTTCTACCTGACTCAACATAAACATGATGAACCAAAGACTTTAACCACGATGCCAAAGAAATGGCAGAAGCCTTCTGACCTTTCCTTGAACCAGAAAAGATAACAAATAGACTAGAAGTCTTCTGGAAATCTTAGTAGCTTCAACATAATATTTCAAAGCACTAACTACATCCAAAGAATGCAATGATCTTTCCTTAGAGATCTTAGGATTAGGACACAATGAAGGAACTACAATTTCTCTACTAATGTTGTTAGAATTCACAACCTTAGGTAAAAATTAAAATGAAGTTCGCAAAACCGCCTTATCCTGATGAAAATTCAGAAAAGGAGACTCACAAGAAAGAGCAGATAATTCAGAAACTCTTCTAGCAGAAGAGATGGCCAAAAGAAACAAAACTTTCCAAGAAAGTAATTTAATATCCAGCGAATGCCTAGGTTCAAACGGAGGAGCTTGAAGAGCCCCTAGAACCAAATTCCAACTCCAAGGAGGAGAAATTGACTTAATAACAGGTTTTATACGAACCAAAGCTTGTAAAAAACAATAAATATCAGGAAGACTAGCAATCTTTCTGTGAAAAAGAACAGAAAGAGCAGAGATTTGTCCTTTCAAGGAACTTGCAGACAAACCTTTTTCCAGACCATCCTGAAGAAACTGTAAAATTCTAGGAATTCTAAAAGAATGCCAAGAAAAATGATGAGAAGAACACCAAGAAATGTAAGTCTTCCAGACTCGATAATATATCATCCTAGATACAGATTTACGAGCCTGTAACATAGTATTAATTACGGAGTCAGAGAAAGCTCTATGACTGAGAATCAAGTGTTCAATCTCCATACCTTCAAATTTAAGGATTTGAGATCCTGATGGAAAAAAGGACCTTACGATAGAAGGTCTGGTCTTAACGGAAGAGTCCACGGTTGGCAAGTAGCCATCCGGACAAGATCCGCATACCAAAACCTGTGAGGCCATGCTGGAGCCACCAGCAGAATAAACGAACGCTCCTTTAGAATCTTGGAAAAAGAACTAGAGGCGGAACGATATAAGCAGGATGATACTTCCAAGGAAGTGACAATGCATCCACTGCTTCCGCCTGAGGATCCCTGGATCTGGACAGATACCTGGGAAGCTTCTTGTTTAGATGAGAAGCCATCAGATCTATTTCTGGAAGTCCCCATATTTGAACAATCTGAAGAAATACCTCTGGGTGAAGAAACCATTCGCCCGGATGTAGCGTTTGGCGACTGAGATAATCCGCTTCCCAATTGTCTATACCTGGGATATGAACCGCAGAAATTAGACAAAAGCTGGATTCTGCCCATACAAGCATTCGAGAGACTTCTTTCATAGCCAGAGGACTGTGAGTTCCTCCTTGATGATTGACATATGCCACGGTTGTGACATTGTCCGTCTGGAAACAAATGAACGACTCTCTCTTTAGAAGAGGCCACGACTGAAGAGCTCTGAAAATTGCACGGAGTTCCAAAATGTTGATTGGTAATCTCGCCTCTTGAGATTCCCAAACCCCTTGTGCTGTCAGAAACCCCCATACAGCTCCCCAACCTGTCAGACTTGGAAGAACAAAAGAAGCCCCCTGAACTAAACGATGGTGGTCTGTCCACCACGTCAGAGAGTGTCGAACAATCGGTTTTAAAGATATTAATTGAGATATCTTTGTATAATCCCTGCACCACTGGTTCAGCATACAGAGCTGAAGAGGTCGCATGTGAAAACGAGCAAAGGGGATCGCGTCCAATGCAGCAGTCATAAGACCTAGAATTTCCATGCATAAGGCTACCGAAGGGAAAGATTGAGACTGAAGGTTTCGACAAGCTGAAACCAATTTCAGACGTCTCTTGTCCGTCAGAGACAGAGTCAAGGACACTGAATCTATCAGGAAACCTAAAAAGGTTACCCTTGTCTGAGGAATCAAGCAAACTTTTTGGTAAATTGATCCTCCAACCATGTTCTTGAAGAAACAACACTTATAAAAGACTGGAAAGGTTCTTTCTAGTGAAAATGAGCAAAGGGAATTTAATCCAATGCTGTGGCCATAAGACCTAAAACTTCTATGCATATATAGCAACTGAAGGAAATAATAGAGACTAAAGGTACCGATAGACGGAACCCAATAAAATTATCCCTTGTCTGATAGAGACAAGGACAGTGACACAAACTATCTGGAAACCTAAAAAAGGTGACCCTTGTGTGAGGAATCAAGAGCTTTTGAAAAAAAGATCCTCTAACTATGTCCTGAAGAGCAAGTGAATCATATGAGATTCCGCATCCTCAGAAAATAATCTGAATGAAAACAGAAAAATGAAAATATGCATTTATTGTATCTAATGAAAACAAATAATGCTATCAATGACCATAAAAAGGCAAAATATAGTTTGAATAAAACTCCAAAACCCGGTTCCTCAAAAGGAACTGGAAGAAATACCCCAGAAGATTCCAGGTCTGAACAGTGCTTGAACCCCATGGGTGCCCAGCCATGCTTCAACAGTACCCAAAATATATAGGACAGAAACACAGTTAAAGAAAGTGTTAGCCTTACTGGAATAAAATCAAAGAAATTTGGACAAAATAAATTTCAAAGAAGTCTTAACCTGCCCCTTACCAGCCAAGCTGGAATACGGCACGTACATCGCAATATTAGGGAGCTGATTTTGAACTCCAATTATAAACATGTTACTTGGGAAAGAACTCAGGAATTTGTTCCTTAATAAGAACAACCAAACTAGTATAAGCTTAAAGTTTTAGTCTTAGAACTCAATCTTGAAGCCCAGAGTAACAGTTAAGAATTGAATCCAATTATAAAACAAATAATTGATTATCTTAGAACAAAAGAAATATGGATTTTTTTATTTTTTTTTAAATCACAAAATTCTTCTAGCTAAAAAAGCTAAAGACATAGATTAACCATCATTTGCAAAAATATTCAATAAAATGAAGACACAAATGAAATTATTAGCATGATAGTCCAGTTTAAAGGATCAGCCAATACAGTGGACTTGCATAATCAATAAAACAACAAGACAAATGCAACAGCACCTAGTCTAGTAAATGTTGTCCCTTTAACAATGCTAAAATAAATCATAATCTGATACTTGATCTTAAAGTAAACAGAGAAAATGAAGCAATTGCAATATCCAAATAAATCACAGGACCAAGAAAAGTACCTGAATCTAAATAATTTTCCTTAAATAAGATACAACTATCTAAAGGAAAATAAATACTATTTTGCTATAGAAACAATAGCATAATTAGTAGAATTAGAGATAGCCCCAATAAATTGGAGAACCCTCCAAATTGAATTTAACTGCTGGCAAAGAATATAGTTTAAAACCTTTGAAGCCTATTACATTCCCTAGTATGGGGAATTGGAAAGAAAACCTCTGAAAACACAGAAGAAATAAATAGGCAGAAATAGTGTCAGCTAGTCTTAAAGAACTAGTTAGCTTAATATCCAAAATAATCAACACCTTTTCAACAAAGAAAAAATGTACTTTAATAATAGAAAAATAATAAAAAAGTAGATTTGTTAGTATCAATATCTGATGAAGAACATTTTTGAAAGAGAAAAAAACATCATCAGAGAAGGATAAATCAGTATGTTGTTGGTCATTTGAAACTCCAATAATTAAAAAAAGAAGTGAAAAAGACCTAAAAATTGTATTAGAAGGCACAAAGTCAGACAAAGCCTTTAAAATAGAATCAGAAAAATATTTCTTATAAATCTTCTAAATATTTCTTGTAAGAATGGAAATATATAAAGCATAAATACTAATGGATTCTGCATGTAAAAGTATATCATAATAACTTATTACAAACCATAGCTAAAGATAAACATTTATAACATTTAAAATAAATGAACTTAGCTTTGGTAGAACTGAAACTCAGTTAAGCGTTTTTCCAGAAGTGGCTTCTGATTCAGGGTCAATCTGAGACATCTTGCAATATGTAATAGAAAAAACAACATATAAAGCAAAATTGATCAAATTCCTTAAATGACAGTTTCAGGAATGGGAAAAAAATGCCAAAGAACAAGCTTCTAGCAACCAGAAGCAATAAATAATGAGACTTAAATATTGTGGAGACAACAATGACGCTCAAATTTTTTAGCGCCAAAAAAGCCGCCCACATTATTTGGCGCCTAAATGCTTTTGGCGCCAAAAATGGCACCACATCCGGTAACGCCGACATTTTTTGGCGCAAAAACATCAAAAAAATGATGCAACTTCCGGCGGCACGTATGACACCGGAAATGACAAGAAAATTTTTGCGCCAAGAAAGTCCGTGCCAAGAATGACGCAATAAAATGAAGCATTTTCAGCCCCCGCGAGCCTAACAGCCCACAGGAAAAAAGTCAAATTTTAAGGTAAGAAAAAATTGATTTATTCATATGCATTATCCCAAATATGAAACTGACTGTCTGAAAATAAGGAACGTTGAACATCCTGAATCAAGGCAAATAAATGTTTAAACACATATATTTAGAACTTTATATAAAAGTGCCCAACCATAGCTTAGAGTGTCACAGAAAATAAGACTTACTTACCCCAGGACACTCATCTACATGTAGTAGAAAGCCAAACCAGTACTGAAACGAGAATCAGTAGAGGTAATGGTATATATAAGAGTATATCGTCGATCTGAAAAGGGAGGTAAGAGATGAATCTCTATGACCGATAACAGAGAACCTATGAAATAGACCCCGTAGAAGGAGATCATTGAATTCAAATAGGCAATACTCTCTTCACATCCCTCTGACATTCACTGCACACTGAGAGGAAAACCAGGCTCCAGCCTGCTGCAAAACGCATATCAACATAGAATCTAGCACAAATTTACTTCACCACCTCCATGGGAGGCAAAGTTTGTAAAACTGATTTGTGGGTGTGGTGAGGGGTGTATTTATAGGCATTTTGAGGTTTGGGAAACTTTGCCCCTCCTGGTAGGAATGTATATCCCATACGTCACTAGCTCATGGACTCTTGCTAATTACATGAAAGAAAAGCCATTTTAGAAGGAAAAAGCAGATAAATTGTGATTGACTCCATAGTTATATGCAAGTGCAAGCACAATAATAAAATGATCTAACACATTAATGAAATGTTGTTTTGCACATTTATTTCACTTCAGTAATGAAAGTTACTAAACAATATTAGCAGTAGTAATAATAGTAGTATCAATACTATGAATTTGTCAGACAATAACAAACATTCTATACTCTCTGGGATCAAAAAAATAAAGTGATACCTAATTTAGGCCTAGATTTGGAGTTTGGCTTTAGCCGTGAAAACCAGTGTTAGAGGCTCCTAACGCTGGTTTTAGGCTACCTCCTGTATTTGGAGTCACTCAAAATAGGGTCTAACGCTCACTTTTCAGCCGCGACTTTTCCATACCGCAGATCCCCTTACGTAAATTGCGTATCCTATCTTTTCAATGGGATTTTTCTAACTCCGGTATTTAGAGTCGTGTCTGAAGTGAGCGTTAGAACTCTAACGACAAAACTCCAGCCGCAGGAAAAAAGTCAGTAGTTAAGAGCTTTCTGGGCTAACGCCGGTTTATAAAGCTCTTAACTACTGTACTCTAAAGTACACTAACACCCATAAACTACCTATGTACCCCTAAACCGAGGCCCCCCACATCGCCGACACTCGATTAAATTTTTTTAACCCCTAATCTGCCGACCGCCACCTACGTTATATTTATGTACCCCTAATCTGCTGCCCCTAACACCGCCGACCCCTATATTATATTTATTAACCCCAAATCTGCCCCCCTCAACGTCGCCTCCACCTGCCTACACTTATTAACCCCTAATCTGCCGAGCGGACCGCACCGCTATTATTATAAAGTTATTAACCCCTAATCCGTCTCACTAACCCTATAATAAATAGTATTAACCCCTAATCTGCCCTCCCTAACATCGCCGACACCTAACTTCAAACATTAACCCCTAATCTGCCGACTGGAGCTCACCGCTATTCTAATAAATGTATTAACCCCTAAAGCTAAGTCTAACCCTAACACTAACACCCCCCTAATTAAATATAATTTAAATCTAACGAAATAAATTAACTCTTATTAAATAAATTATTCCTATTTAAAGCTAAATACTTACCTGTAAAATAAATCCTAATATAGCTACAATATAAATTATAATTATATTATAGCTATTTTAGGATTTATATTTATTTTACAGGTAACTTTGTATTTATTTTAACCAGGTACAATAGCTATTAAATAGTTAAGAACTATTTAATAGCTAAAATAGTTAAAATAATTACAAAATTACCTGTAAAATAAATCCTAACCTAAGTTACAATTAAACCTAACACTACACTATCAATAAATTAATTAAATAAACTACCTACAATTACCTACAATTAACCTAACACTACACTATCAATAAATTAATTAAATACAATTCCTACAAATAAATACAATTAAATAAACTAGCTAAAGTACAAAAAATAAAAAAGAACTAAGTTACAAAAAAAATAAATATTTACAAACATAAGAAAAATATTACAACAATTTTAAACTAATTACACCTACTCTAAGCCCCCTAATAAAATAACAAAGCCCCCCAAAATAAAAAAATGCCCTACCCTATTCTAAATTACTAAAGTTCAAAGCTCTTTTACCTTACCAGCCCTGAACAGGGCCCTTTGCGTGGCATGCCCCAAGAAGTTCAGCTCTTTTGCCTGTAAAAAAAAAACATACAATACCCAAGCCCCCCAACATTACAACCCACCACCCACATACCCCTAATCTAACCCAAACCCCCCTTAAATAAACCTAACACTAAGCCCCTGAAGATCTTCCTACCTTGTCTTCACCTCACCGGGTTCACCGATCTGTCCAGAAGAGCTCCTCCGATGTCCTGATCCAAGCCCAAGCGGGGGGCTGAAGAGGTCCATGATCCGGCTGAAGTCTTCATCCAAGCGGGGCAGAAGAGGTCTTCCATCCGATTGAAGTCTTCATCCAAGCGGCATCCATCCGGAGCGGAGCGGCAGCATCCTGAAGACCTCCGGCGCGGAACATCCATCCTGGCCGACGACTGAACGATGAATGACGGTTCCTTTAAATGACGTCATCCAAGATGGCGTCCCTCGAATTCCGATTGGCTGATAGGATTCTATCAGCCAATCGGAATTAAGGTAGGAATATTCTGATTGGCTGATGGAATCAGCCAATCAGAATCAAGTTCAATCCGATTTGCTGATCCGATCAGCCAATCAGATTGAGCTCGCATTCTATTGGCTGATCGGAACAGCCAATAGAATGCGAGCTCAATCTGATTGGCTGATTGGATCAGCCAATCGGATTGAACTTGATTCTGATTGGCTGATTCCATCAGCCAATCAGAATATTCCTACCTTAATTCCGATTGGCTGATAGAATCCTATCAGCCAATCGGAATTCGAGGAACGCCATCTTGGATGACGTCATTTAAAGGAACCGTCATTCGTCGTTCAGTCGTCGGCCAGGATGGATGTTCCGCGTCGGAGGTCTTCAGGATGCTGCCGCTCCGCTCCGGATGGATGCCGCTTGGATGAAGACTTCAATCGGATGGAAGACCTCTTCTGCCCCGCTTGGATGAAGACTTCAGCCAGATCATGGACCTGTTCAGCCCCCCGCTTGGGCTTGGATCAGGACATCGGAGGAACTCTTCTGGACAGATCGGTGAACCCGGTGAGGTGAAGAAAGGTAGAAAGATCTTCAGGGGCTTAGTGTTAGGTTTATTTAAGGGGGGTTTGGGTTAGATTAGGGGTATGTGGGTGGTGGGTTGTAATGTTGTAATGTTGGGGGGCTTGGGTATTGTATGTTTTTTTTTACAGGCAAAAGAGCTGAACTTCTTGGGGCATGCCCCGCAAAGGGCCCTGTTCAGGGCTGGTAAGGTAAAAGAGCTTTGAACTTTAGTAATTTAGAATAGGGTAGGGCATTTTTTTATTTTGGGGGGCTTTGTTATTTTATTAGGGGGCTTAGAGTAGGTGTAATTAGTTTAAAATTGTTGTAATATTTTTCTTGTGTTTGTAAATATTTTTTTATTTTTTGTAACAGTTCTATTTTATTTTTTGTACTTTAGCTAGTTTATTTAATTGTATTTATTTGTAGGAATTGTATTTAATTAATTTATTGATAGTGTAGTGTTAGGTTAATTGTAGGTAATTGTAGGTAGTTTATTTAATTAATTTATTGATAGTGTAGTGTTAGGTTTAATTGTAACTTAGGTTAGGATTTATTTTACAGGTAATTTTGTAATTATTTTAACTATTTTAGCTATTAAATAGTTCTTAACTATTTAATAGCTATTGTACCTGGTTAAAATAAATACAAAGTTACCTGTAAAATAAATATTAATCCTAAAATAGCTATAATATAATTATAATTTATATTGTAGCTATATTAGGATTTATTTTACAGGTAAGTATTTAGCTTTAAATAGGAATAATTTATTTAATAAGAGTTAATTTATTTTGTTAGATTTAAATTATATTTAACTTAGGGGGGTGTTAGTGTTAGGGTTAGACTTAGCTTTAGGGGTTAATACATTTATTAGAATAGCGGTGAGCTCAAGTCGGCAGATTAGGGGTTAATAATTGAAGTTAGGTGTCGGCGATGTTAGGGAGGGCAGATTAGGGGTTAATACTATTTATTATAGGGTTAGTTTGGCGGATTTGGGGTTAATAACTTTATAATAATAGCGGTGCGGTCCGCTCGGCAGATTAGGGGTTAATATGTGTAGGCAGGTGGAGGCGACGTTGTGGGGGGCAAATTAGGGGTTAATAAATATAATATAGGGGTCGGCGATGTTAGGGCAGCAGATTAGGGGTACACAGGGATAATGTAAGTAGGGGCGGTTTACGGAGCGGCAGATTAGGCGTTAATAATAATATGCAGGGGTCAGCGATAGCGGGGGCGGCAGAATAGGGGTTAATAAGTGTAAGGTTAGGGGTGTTTAGACTCGGGGTACATGTTAGAGTGTTAGGTGCAGACGTAGGAAGTGTTTCCGCATAGCAAACAATGGGGCTGCGTTAGGAGCTGAACGCGGCTTTTTTGCAGGTGTTAGGTTTTTTTTCAGCTCAAACAGCTCCATTGTTTCCTATGGGGGAATCGTGCACGAGCACGTTTTTGAGGCTGGCCGCTTGCGTAAGCAACTCTGGTATCGAGAGTTGAAGCTGCGTTAAATATGCTCTATGCTCCTTTTTTGGAGCCTAACGCAGCCTTTATGTGGACTCTCAATACCAGAGTTATTTTTATGGTGCGGCCAGAAAAAAGCCGGCGTTAGCTACGCGGATCGTTACCGACAAAACTCCAAATCTAGGCCTTATTTTCCTGAACATAATTTACTGGTGTGTCTTAAATGAAAATTGACCATAAAGTTTTGTTATGTTATTTTTAATGTCAGTTTTCTATAAACATCATGCAAATAAATGTTTTCTACATTAACACTTTAATTCACTTTTTATTATTATTTTAATTTGAATTTTAATTAATTACTGCTTCTCACTTTATCCTCCAGAGTAGATAAAAATTCATTAGAGATTAAACTCTAACCACCAGACACTTTTATTTGAGATTTGGGGACCGATTTATGAAAGTGCGCGCGGACATGATACAATGTAGCGTATCATGTCCGCCGAACATCGATAAATGCTGACAGCATTTATCATTGCACAAGCAGTTCTGCAATGCAATGCCGCCCCCAGCAGATTTGCGGCCAATCAGCCGCTAGCATGGGGTGTCAACCAGCCAAATCGTATATGATCGGTCGGATTGATGTCCGCAGCCTCAGAGCAGGCAGACAAGTTATGGAGCAGTGGTCATTCGGAGTTTCATAATTTGGCCCCATGTCTTTGATTAAAATCCACTGCTCCCAAGTCAGCACTTTAACTTTCATTCATTTCCCACTCCTGGTCTGCAGACCCATCTCATTATAGATTAAATAATTATGTTTAACAGCAGGCTGATGGACAGTGGTCTGTAACCAAAGCTTTTAATCACTTAAAGGTATAAAATAGTTATTCCAATTAGGATCCCTACAATAAGAACAATAGCATGCTATTCCCAAAGGTAAATTTCCCGGAAAACAGAAAACTCACCAATTAAAACTTTAAGCACACACACAGCCAGAACCGGAATAAATTGTAATATAGAACACATGCAGTGCTCAGGGTGAGATTGGTGTGCAAGACAATGTAATAATACTGCAAGGAAAACAGTAAACATTAAAGAAGTAAGTTTTTAGTGCTGGTGGCTTAGTCTGAATGAAAATAGTGATATTTTTCCATTTACATAAACAAAATATTTGTCAGCATTACTGTACGAATATAATAGAGTACAGTTTGACTGCAGGGTTTATACCTGTAGTAAGTTAATGCAGTCTATAAGGTCTATTCAATAAATCAAGGGTAGAAGCAAATATAAAATACGGGCTATTCAAAATCACATGTTTTGTTTGTTATGGTGCTGTACGCATTAACTATTGCAAAACAAACAAAAAAAGAAAAACAGAGACTTTCCATTTTCCCCACCTCAGGTAGCCATAGTTTATGGAATTTTATTCAAAAAAACATAAAAGTGTCTCCCCACACACAAACTTGTGACTAGTCACACTAAAAATGTTCTCCACCTTTTCCACTTAGGACTGGGGAAATTGACCCAACCGGAAAGAATATTATGTGTTATCATCCTCCTGGCCACAAAGCTGGCTATAGCGAGATGCTGGCTGGGAACTTCCCAGATTTCATTTAGTATGGTCAGAGATATCATTGAATATATTCGCTCACTGAAAGAACACTCTTAAAAATATATGGGTAGACTGGGCCTGCATGGTCAGGTTTGGGTAGCTTGGTAGAACTGGGTGAGAGCAGATAAATAGGGGACAAAAGAGATTGAACAAAAGTGCAGACAACCAAGGTGTGCATCGCCTTCCGCCCCTGCTGAGCAATTTCCCCTTCTCCCCCGACCCCCCTTTTTTTTTTTTCTTCTTTCTCTGCCCTGTCGCCTCGACATACAGTTCTTCTAACATTCAGAACATTCAGAACTACTGCCTACTCACCTGGACGCTATTGTAATGTGTAATTAAAACAACTCCTTAAACCTACCAATGTTCTGAGGGGGGGGGGATTATAAACCAGGTGAATAATAATATTTTTTTCTGTGTTGCATTATATAGTCTTATGTTAAAGGCCTACTTCTTCCTAATTAGAATCCCTTCACGGAAGCTAGGCCGTATAGTTATCACTTGCTAATTTATACGTGTGATGTCCAAACAAAAATGTATGTATGTAAAAAGAGGTGCCACCCATGGCCGGTTATATTTCCTTATTGTTTAGGGTCTAATACTGTTTACTGTCTCTAGGACATGATTTTTGTATTAGATGCATAAATACTGATGTATGTCGATAGGTGTTTTGCCATGATAATTGCAAGAGTTTGTTTTTGTATGCCATTGCTACCTCAATAAAAACTATCTTTAAAAAAAAAAAAATGTTCTCCATCTGCTTGCTGGAGATCTCCCATTGCAAGAATTGACAGCAGGGAACTCGACAACAAATACATAACTGTAAAGTTAAAAAAATACAACATTTATATTTTTAAATACATAAAAATCTAAAACTACAAATTCCAAATGTCCCACACAAAGATACAAACTTGACCACGTTTCTCACACATAGGGTCCGATTTATTATGTGTCTGGCGGACATGATCCACTGTAGCGATCATGTCCGCAAGACATCGCTAAAAGCCGAAAGCATACGCGGTCTGCATTTATCATTGCACAAGCATTCCTTGTGAAATGCTTGTGCAATGCCGCCCCCTGCTAGCTGGGGGTGTCAATCGACCCGATCATATGTGAATTAAGGTGCAGCAGTCTTAAGACCGCTGCTTCTTAATTTATGTTTCCGGCGAGCCTGAAGGCTTGCGCGGAAACGGCTGCATATAGCAGCATTTAGGGTATAATAAATCAGCCCCATAGTGCTGAATTTTTAATTGGTATATAATACACATCCATAAGTGATTTGAAGCATTTAATTTTGAATAATCACTTGAACCATATGTGCATTGCAGCAAAATACTCATACATTACACATATTTTGCAGTTTATAATTTTTACTTTACGGTTATGCCTTCTTTCTTTTAAACAATTGGAAGCTAAGCTCCACATTTTATCCACATTTGCAAAGAATGAGTCTTCCACAACCCTTCTCTGTTTAGTCTATAGGAGCTGGGAGAGGTGCTGCATAGGGATCAATTTATCAAAGGCTTCGCCAGCCTTCACCCCCCTCTTACTGCAGGTTCTCACAAGAGAACCTGCAGTCCGTATTTATGAAGCAGCGGTCATCAGACCACTGCTTCCCTAACCTCTTCACCACCTCTTAGGTGGTGAATTTCAATCTCCCCCGTCTCATCTGGCCAGAGAGATTGACAGCTCCTGCCCGCGTGTGATTGGCTGTGCGCGGGCAGGGGGCGGTGTTGCACAAGATCGCAAAATTGCGTTCTTGTGCAATGCAGAATTCCAACAGCCGAATTCAGACCGTCAGAGCCGAGCTGCGGCGGACAGGGGTGCGTATGTACGCCCCTGTCCGCCATAGCTTGATAAATCGACCCTATTAAATTTGCTATGTGAATTATTAGCAGTTTAATCGTATCGCTAATCCAAAACTGCAACCTAGATCTCAGGTAGGAAAAATAAATAAAGATTCAAACTCAGTGATCAAAGTCAGTATATACAAATAAAGGTCTGTAACTCTGTGCTACCTTAGCAGAAAGGCAGCACATTTGGATGATCCACATTTTTGTTAAACAGTCAAAAACAGTGAAATAAAAAAAAAAAAAGGTGAGTAAATCTGACAATTACTCATAGGAACAGATATCCAATGTGGAGTGAGTCCAAGAGTAATGTGGGAGGACAACAAATATTTTACTTTTAATTTATTATATTTATAATTTTCTCTTTTTATTTATTTTTTATAAAACAAACTTTTTAACCAACCTTTTACAATACCGAATGACCAGAAACTTTTGCTTCATGGCCTTTCATACCAAAAGCCTCTTCAGAAGAAGCAAAAACATCCAAATGTTAGAATTTTGTAAAGGTATGTAAAGAAGACAAAGTTTCTGCCTTGCAAATTTGATCAATAGAAGCCTCATTCTTAAAACCCCAGGAAGTAGACATTAAAGGGACATGCATGCAGTAGACACTACCATAAAGAATAATATGCACAGGTACTGATCTAAAAATCCAGTATAAAACTGTTTAAAAACTCAGTTTAGCACTTTTGAAAAGGTTAACTGGAACACCTACTGAAAGTGGTTCTATCGCAAAAAAGTAGATAATCCCCACTCCCCCTTCCTCTAAATATGAAAATACGTTTTACACAAACAAGAGCAAGCTGGAGTAGGTATACATCAGTATTCTCCTAACACTTTGGGGCTTGGTTAGGAGTCTGAAAGCCGTGCAATGTTATTTAAAAATAAGCAAAATTACACATTTAAAAAAATAAAAAAAAATAAAAGAATGCTGTATAGGCTATATAAATGGATCATCTACAAAACATTTATGCCAAAAAAAATCTAGTGTATAATGTCCCTTTAACCTAGTAAAATGTGCAGTAATACATTTGGGAGGAGACTGTCCTACCTCCAAGTAAGCCTTGTGAATCAAAAGTTTCAACCAGGAAGTTAAAGTAACCGCTGTAGCATTTTGACTCTTCCTGGACCAGAAAAATGAACAAACTAGGGGATTGTCTAAAATCCTTAGTTGCCTGCAAATAGAATTTCAAAGCTCTTACAACAAAAATGATAAAGATTCCTCAACTTAGAATTCTTTGGATTAGACAAAAGGAAGGAACAACAATCTTCCAATTAATGTTATTCAAATATACTACTTTAGGCAAGGAATCAAACTTAGTTCTTAGAACTGCCTTATCCTGGTGAAAAACAAGATAAGGAGGCTCACATAAAAAGAGCCGACAATTCAGAAACAAAACCTTTCAAGACAAAAGATGAATATCAAAATTGTTCATAGGTTCAAAAGGGAAACCTGCAAACTCATAAAATCAAATTAAGGTTTAATCATTAGCTTAAAGTTATGGTAAACTTTAAATAATGAAATACCAAAAATGTAATCGTTCCCATTAAAAAATTATGTGTGTACTTTTTTTTGTTTTTAATCCATCTGGGAAAAGATTAAATTAGTTCATATAATAATGCTTCTATTTCAATGTTATGCTGGCCCACATGGATGAACTCTTTTTTTTTTTCTTTTTTTTTTTAAATGACAAATCCAGTGAACATCCAATCAACAAGTGTGTCATTTGACAATCTTGAAGTCCAGCCCCTTTAAAGCCCATAGAAAGCCTATGTAGAGAGTGGATGGGACTGCTCTATACATCACAGCCAGGGCCGTCTTTAACACAGGGCAAAAGGGGCAGCTGCCCAGGGCCCTGTCTTTGTTGAGGGGCCCAAGAGTCCTAAAAAAAAAATAAAAAAAATAATGTGGTTCATGGGTTCATGCCAAACTAATCCAGCTAATCCAGTGCTGTATGCGTGACAGCAGAGGATCTGTGTGTGTGGTGTATAATGATGATCCAACAGGAGGAAGCTAAGGGACTGGTCCACACAATACCTGTGGTAGGCCGGTGACTAATTCCTAACTGGGTGTAATTGTGCCACTACCCAATACTACAAAAAGTCCCCCATGTCACAAATAGCAGCTCTCTGAAGGGAAAATGGGCCTCAAATCATTCTGAAAATCCCTGTAACAGAAGAATGTCTAGTGCACCTCAGTTCTAAGACTAGTTTACTATTCAGGTGGGAGGGTTTAAAGTGATCTTGGAGTTAAGGGAATCTCTGCCTCTTCCTAGTCTCCAGGAGTGGAATTCCCAAGAGTAATGGCTTGTGGACTCTTAGCACCTTTAAGAAATAAATACTAGCTTTCCTTATTAGGACTATAGTAGCCGAATAACAGAATATATAGTGGCTAACACAATATAGGTTGACATGGTGTCCATGTGAAATAGTATTACACCACAAGAAATTTCCAGTGAAACTGAATTGAGATGTTTAGGCCACTTTATATAGAAGGTGTTGGCAAACCATATCCAAAAGTTATGCATTTAAGTAGATAGTTGATCTATAGAGCTAGACCTACAAGCAGACAAGAACAAGTGAGCAAATGTAGTGATTTACATGGAAGTAGACCTAGAAATCCATTTATATATCACTATATGCCAAAACTATAGGGACAACCCAATTAATTATTGAGTTCAGGTTTTTCAGCCACACCCACTGCTAACAGGTGCATGAAATCAAGGACATAGCAATGAAATCTCCATAGACAAACTCAGTGAGCTTAAACATGGCACGAACATAGGATGCTACCTTTGCCACAAGCAAGTTTGTGAAATGTTTGCTCTGCTAGATCTGCCAAAATTAATTGTAAGTGCAATTATTGTGAAGTGAAAGTGTCTAGGTGCAACAATAACCCAACCATGAAGTAGTAGTCCATAGAAACTCACAAAAAGGATAAATGAGAGCTGAAGAGCTTAGCCTGTTAAAAAAAAACAAAAAAAACTGTTGCGCAAGAGGCCAAACAGCTGTACACAAGCCTCACATCAACATGTTCAATGCCAAGCTTTGTCTGGACTTTGCAGGAGTGGAAACGTTCTCTGAAGTGATTAATCGTGCTTCACCAGCTGGAAGTCTTAGGGAAGAATCTAGGTGTGGCAGATGCAAGGAGAACACTCTTTACCAAAATGCATAGTGCCTATTATAAAGTTTGGTGGAGGAGGGATAATGCTCTGGCATGGTTTTTCAGGTTTTGAGCTAGGCTGTTTAGTTTCAAAGAAGGTTATTTTTAAGGCTACATAGACATGTTAGACAACTGTGTGCTTCCAACATTGTAGCAAGATTTTGGGGAAAGTCCTTCCCTGTTCAAGCATAACTATGCCTCTGCTCACTCAGTGAGGCCCATGAAGAAATGATTTGACAAGTTTGGTGTGGATGAACTTGAGTTGCCTGCACAGAGCCCTGACATAAACCCCAATAAACACTTTTGTAATTAGCTGGAATGCTGATTGCAGGTCAGTCCTCCTCATCCAACATCAGTGCTTGACCTCACAAACACTGTTGGATAAATGGGCATAAATTCTCCCAGACACACTCCAAACTCTTGTGTAAAACCTTCAAAAAAGAGTGGTAGCAAAGAGGAGGGGGTGAACTCCATTTTATTGTACATGGTTCTGGAATGGGAAGCCAAAAAGCTCATATAGATGTGATGATCAAATGTGTGTGTTTTTTTTTATATATATATATATATATATATATATATATATATATATATATATATATATATATATATATAAAAATAATCCACAAGAGATCACATTCCCACCTCCAAATTCAGTTACCAGGGTGCAAGCAGAATATAGTACAGTCCCCAAGAAAGAAAGCACTCACTGTATTTAAACAAAGGTGCTTTAATGGCACACAGAAAAAACAGTGACGTTTCGGGGATCAACAACACCTTCATCAGACTAGTCTGATGAAGGGGTGATTGATCCCGAAACTTCAGTTTTTTCTGTGTGCTATAAAAGCACCTTTGTTTAAATCCAGCGAGTGCTTGCTTTCTTGGGGGGAATATATATATATATATATATATATATATATATAAAATATAAATTTGGTGGATGGAAAAAATAGCAGGAAAACCAAGTGTTGAAGTAAAGAGAGTACTCATACACTTCTATCTTGTATTACAATAAATACTGTTGGTGCAGACCCATTCATTAATTATAAACAACAATTATGAAGAGAGGAAAATGTCACATAATAGTGACATTCAACAAAGACTGGGAATACAGCACTCTTTTATAAAGAACAGACGAAAACACTTGTAGAATTTTGTGATCAAAAAAAGTTTTATTGTGCGGCCAGCGGGTCTGGACCAGTCCAGATCCACCTAGGCAATGGCATAAATAGTGTAAACCATAACCACAATATAGTAACAAACGATTAAACTTTTAATCAAAGCGAAAAGTTTCACCAAAGGGCCGGCCCAAATGTTACCCATGCAGGATGTAACTAAAGTAAGTATATATCACATGTGAAGCAATTAGTAAGCAGCTAGACTTAGTGCTGTACGTGGAAGAAAAGCTTTCTGGTATACATCAGACCTAATAAAGGTTTTAGTGAAAACTGAGGCAACCATGAAATAAACAACTTTTATTCCAGAATACAGTACTTGTCACACAAGTAATGGCAGTAATATGCATAACAAACTTTAAGCATAACAAGATAGCGTAAAACAGCACAAAATAAAGCAATCAACATGTAGTACTGGACAATTAGGCATTGAGATGTATTAAGTAGTATTTTCCTTATAGAGACTATAGAAGCTGCACAGTCCTCCAGACTGGAACCAGTGTAGTAAGTACAAAGTCCCCAGGATAAATAAAGCACTACTCAGTCAAATGCCCAGCAACAGAAATTAGAGCAGGTCGTCATAATGAAAGCAAATACAAGCGGTATGCGGTTGTAAGCTGATATCAGGTAAAGCAGATGAAGGTAAGCAAAGTCACTCAAGCAAATATTGGAGCATGTATGTAGCAAGAGGTCAGGTTAGTGTAGCGTTAATTAGTAGGCAAAGCAAAGGCATATATAACAAGCTGGAAAAAGAAAAGGTGCAGGAGGATACTAGCTAATTTGAGAAGTACCCCTCTGTCAACTGCACCCTTTCAAAGTTGCCTCATTTTACCCACAGCCTTGTCGAAACTTCTAAACGCCTTCGGGACCTCTCTCCGAACATTTTCCTTGCTGTGAGCAATCAACGATCCTCGGTTAGCCTCCAAATAATATCTGCTTGGCCTCAGCAGCGTGCTCGTGTGCTCTCCATATGCACGCTGAAACTCCGGTTAGTCGCCTGCTCAAATTCACTGTAGCGCGACCAGATTCAAAGATAGGCTCCACCAAACAGCATGGGCATCACGTGGGATGGCTGACAAAACGCCGACACGTGTTTCACCCCTACGTCATCAGAAGAGACGGGGCTTCATCAGGGCATGTTCTTTTGCACGTCATCCGTGCTTTTTATAGAGATAAGCAAATAACGCCCATAATAGAAGGTGAAAGAATACTAAGCACATACAAAAAAGTGACATAATTAAAAAATTGTTAATATACAGCTTATACATATATACAATTGTTATTCTGCATATTATTATAGACCAAATATATTGGAAGTTAGGTTAAAGAAAACCACTTATAGAGCGATCTGATGAAAGGGATAAAGAAATATATAATAATAAAAGGGGTCAAGCGGAAGCTACAAAAAGCTTCCCATATCAAGCTTCTCATTTAGACCACCTTGACCAATGGTAGAAAGATTAAAAATCCACCTGCATTCTTTTTGCAGGAGGATTTTATCATTATACCCCCCCTCTACCATTGGTAATTCCCTTGTCAATGCCTGTCACCCTCATACAGTCAGGTAGACTGTTATGATGAGTTTCAAAGGCCTAGATTTAGAGTTCGGCGGTAGCCGTCAAAACCAGCGTTAGAGGCTCCCAACGCTGGTTTTGGGCGCCCGCTGGTATTTGGAGTCAGTGATTAAAGGGTCTAACGCTCACTTTTCAGCCGCGACTTTTCCATACCGCAGATCCCCCTACGCCATTTGCGTATCCTATCTTTTCAATGGGATCTTCCTAACGCCGGTATTTAGAGTCGTTTCTGAAGTGAGCGTTAGAGCTCTAACGACAAAATTCCAGCCGCCTGAAAATAGCAGGAGTTAAGAGCTTTCTGGCTAACGCCGGTTTATAAAGCTCTTAACTACTGTACCCTAAAGTACACTAACACCCATAAACTACCTATGTACCCCTAAACCGAGGTCCCCCCACACCGCCGCCACTCGATTAAAATTTTTAACCCCTAATCTGCCGACCGCCACCTACGTTATATTTATGTACCCCTAATCTGCTGCCCCTAACCCCGCTGACCCCTGTATTATATTTATTCACCCCTAACCTGCCCCCCACAACGTCGCCGCCAGCTACTTACAATAATTAACCCCTAATCTTCCGACCGCAAATCGCCGCCACCTACGTTATCCCTATGTACCCCTAATCTGCTGCCCCTAACACCGCCGACCCCTATATTATATTTATTAACCCCTAATCTGCCCCCCTCAACGTCGCCGACACCTGCCTACACTTATTAACCCCTAATCTGCCGAGCGGACCTGAGCGCTACTATAATAAAGTTATTAACCCCTAATCTGCCTCACTAACCCTATCATAAATAGTATTAACCCCTAATCTGCCCTCCCTAACATCGCCGACACCTACCTTCAATTATTAACCCCTAAACTTCCGATCGGAGCTCACCGCTATTCTAATAAATGGATTAACCCCTAAAGCTAAGTCTAACCCTAACACTAACACCCCCCTAAGTTAAATATAATTTTTATCTAACGAAATAAATTAACTCTTATTAAATAACTTATTCCTATTTAAAGCTAAATACTTACCTGTAAAATAAATCCTAATATAGCTACAATATAAATTATAATTATATTATAGCTATTTTAGGATTAATATTTATTTTACAGGCAACTTTGTAATTATTTTAACCAGGTACAATAGCTATTAAATAGTTAAGAACTATTTAATAGTTACCTAGTTAAAATAATAACAAATTTACCTGTAAAATAAATCCTAACCTAAGTTATAATTAAACCTAACACTACCCTATCAATAAAATAATTAAATAAACTACCTACAATTACCTACAATTAACCTAACACTACACTATCAATAAATTAATTAAACACAATTGCTACAAATAAATACAATTAAATAAACTAGCTAAAGTACAAAAAATAAAAAAGAACTAAGTTACAGAAAATAAAAAAATATTTACAAACATAAGAAAAATATTACAACAATTTTAAACTAATTACACCTACTCTAAGCCCCCTAATAAAATAACAAAGCCCCCCAAAATAAAAAATTCCCTACCCTATTCTAAATTAAAAAGGTTACAAGCTCTTTTACCTTACCAGCCCTGAACAGGGCCCTTTGCGGGGCATGCCCCAAGAATTTCAGCTCTTTTGCCTGTAAAAGAATAAATACAATACCCCCCCCCCCAACATTACAACCCACCACCCACATACCCCTAATCTAACCCAAACCCCCCTTAAATAAACCTAACACTAAGCCCCTGAAGATCTTCCTACCTTGTCTTCACCATCCAGGTATCACCGATCCGTCCTGGCTCCAAGATCTTCATCCAACCCAAGCGGGGGTTGGCGATCCATAATCCGGTGCTCCAAAGTCTTCCTCCTATCCGGCAAGAAGAGGACATCCGGACCGGCAAACATCTTCTCCAAGCGGCATCTTCGATCTTCTTCCATCCGGTGCGGAGCGGGTCCATCTTGAAGCAGGCGACGCGGATCCATCCTCTTCTTCCGATGTCTCCCGACTAATGACGGTTCCTTTAAGGGACGTCATCCAAGATGGCGTCCCTCGAATTCCGATTGGCTGATAGGATTCTATCAGCCAATCGGAATTAAGGTAGGAATTTTCTGATTGGCTGATGGAATCAGCCAATCAGAATCAAGTTCAATCCGATTGGCTGATCCAATCAGCCAATCAGATTGAGCTCGCATTCTATTGGCTGTTCCGATCAGCCAATAGAATGCAAGCTCAATCTGATTGGCTGATGGGATCGGCCAATCGGATTGAACTTGATTCTGATTGGCTGATTCCATCAGCCAATCAGAAAATTCCTACCTTAATTCCGATTGGCTGATAGAATCCTATCAGCCAATCGGAATTCGAGGGACGCCATCTTGGATGACGTCCCTTAAAGGAACCGTCATTAGTCGGGAGACATCGGAAGAAGAGGATGGATCCGCGTCGCCTGCTTCAAGATGGACCCGCTCCGCACCGGATGGAAGAAGATCGAAGATGCCGCTTGGAGAAGATGTTTGCCGGTCCGGATGTCCTCTTCTTGCCGGATAGGAGGAAGACTTTGGAGCACCGGATTATGGATCGCCAACCCCCGCTTGGGTTGGATGAAGATCTTGGAGCCAGGACGGATCGGTGATACCTGGATGGTGAAGACAAGGTAGGAAGATCTTCAGGGGCTTAGTGTTAGGTTTATTTAAGGGGGGTTTGGGTTAGATTAGGGGTATGTGGGTGGTGGGTTGTAATGTTGGGGGGGGGGTGTATTGTATTTATTCTTTTACAGGCAAAAGAGCTGAAATTCTTGGGGCATGCCCCGCAAAGGGCCCTGTTCAGGGCTGGTAAGGTAAAAGAGCTTGTAACCTTTTTAATTTAGAATAGGGTAGGGAATTTTTTATTTTGGGGGGCTTTGTTATTTTATTAGGGGGCTTAGAGTAGGTGTAATTAGTTTAAAATTGTTGTAATATTTTTCTTATGTTTGTAAATATTTTTTTATTTTCTGTAACTTAGTTCTTTTTTATTTTTTGTACTTTAGCTAGTTTATTTAATTGTATTTATTTGTAGCAATTGTGTTTAATTAATTTATTGATAGTGTAGTGTTAGGTTAATTGTAGGTAATTGTAGGTAGTTTATTTAATTATTTTATTGATAGGGTAGTGTTAGGTTTAATTATAACTTAGATTAGGATTTATTTTACAGGTAAATTTGTTATTATTTTAACTAGGTAACTATTAAATAGTTCTTAACTATTTAATAGCTATTGTACCTGGTTAAAATAATTACAAAGTTGCCTGTAAAATAAATATTAATCCTAAAATAGCTATAATATAATTATAATTTATATTGTAGCTATATTAGGATTTATTTTACAGGTAAGTATTTAGCTTTAAATAGGAATAAGTTATTTAATAAGAGTTAATTTATTTCGTTAGATAAAAATTATATTTAACTTAGGGGGGTGTTAGTGTTAGGGTTAGACTTAGCTTTAGGGGTTAATCCATTTATTAGAATAGCGGTGAGCTCCGATCGGAAGTTTAGGGGTTAATAATTGAAGGTAGGTGTCGGCGATGTTAGGGAGGGCAGATTAGGGGTTAATACTATTTATGATAGGGTTAGTGAGGCGGATTAGGGGTTAATAACTTTATTATAGTAGCGCTCAGGTCCGCTCGGCAGATTAGGGGTTAATAAGTGTAGGTCGGTGTCGGCGACGTTGTGGGGGGCAGATTAGGGGTTAATAAATATAACATAGGGGTCGGCGATGTTAGGGCAGCAGATTAGGGGTACATAGGGATAACGTAGGTGGCGGCGTTTTACGGAGCGGCAGATTAGGGGTTAAAAGTGTAATGCAGGGGTCAGCGATAGCGTGGGCGGCAGATTAGGGGTTAATAAGTGTAAGGCTAGGGGTGTTTAGACTCGGGGTACATGTTAGGGTGTTAGGTGCAGACGTAGGAAGTGTTTCCCCATAGGAAACAATGGGGCTGCGTTAGGAGCTGAACGCTGCTTTTTTGCAGGTGTTAGGTTTTTTTTCAGCTCAAACAGCCCCATTGTTTCCTATGGGAGAATCGTGCACGAGCACGTTTTTGATGCCGGCCGCGTCCGTAAGCAGCTCTGGTATCGAGAGTTGCATTTGCGGTAAAAATGCTCTACGCTCCTTTTTTGGAGCCTAACGCAGCATTTGTTTGAACTCTCGATACCAGAGTTAAATTTATGGTGCGGCCAGAAAAAAACCCGCGGAGCGTTAACAGCCCTTTTACCGCCGAACTCTAAATCTAGGCCAAAGTGTCTAGCTACACTGCTGGTTTGTATTCTGTTTTTAATGTCGTCCCTGTGTTCCAGGATTCTTTCTTTCACGATTCGTTTCGTTTTCCCAACATAAAAGCAAGGGAAATTGCAGGAAAGAAGATAAATTACACCTTCTGTGTTACAGTTAAAAAAATGTTTTAACCTATAAATTTTATCCCCATGCACTGAAAAGACCTTAGTCCGCAATATAAACCTACAGGCCACACACCTTTTAAAAGGAAAATTGCCTATCAATTTTTGCCTAGACAACCAGTTCTTTTGGGGAGTAACGAATTTGCTTTTGACTAGTTTGTCTTTTAAATTTGGAGCTCTCCTGGCTGTTAAAAGGGGAGCTTCACCTATCTCTTTTGCGATATTCTCATCATTCAAGAGAATACTCCAGTTTTTCTTGAGTATACTTCGTAAATGATCCCAGTGGCAGTTATACTCTGTAATCAGTCTAATTCTGTTGTCATTAGCTCTTATTTTGGGGATTAACAGCGCACTTCTTTCTGTCTTCTGTGCAGAATTTCTAGCATGTGCTATATTTCTTTTTGAATAACCCCTTGCTTTGAAACGTTTCTCCATAGAGATGGCATGTTCATTATATTTTGAGACTGAGGAACAATTCCGGCGTAAATGCAGGAATTGACCTTTTGGAATGCCTTTCTTTAAGTGCTGTGGATGATGGCTGAATGCCTCCAACACACTATTAGTGGCTGTTTCCTTTCTAAAATTCTCAGTTACAAGAGTGTGTCTTTCAATTTTGATGTGTACATCCAGGAAGGACAAGTCCGTCTTGCTGAAATTGAGGGTTAGAACAATGTTCCTATTGTTATTATTCAGTTCTGAAACAAAACTCTTTAATTCATTCTCTGTACCCTCCCAAATCAGCAAGACGTCGTCCACATAGCGTAACCAAATTTGAGCATGTTCGTTGAATGCTTGTTTCTGGAAGACTTCCTCAATTTCCCACAGGCCTAAGTGTAGGCAAGCATATGTTGGGGCACAAGTGGCCCCCATTGCTGTCCCTGAAAGACAGAATCCTGGAACACAGGGACGACATTAAAAACAGAATACAAACTAGCAGTGTAGCTAGACACTTTGAAACTCATCATAACAGTCTACCTGACTGTATGAGGGTGACAGGCATTGACAAGGGAATTACCAATGGTAGAGGGGGGAATAATGATAAAATCCTCCTGCAAAAAGAATGCAGGTGGATTTTTAATCTTTCTACCATTGGTCAAGGTGGTCTAAATGAGAAGCTTGATATGGGAAGCTTTTTGTAGCTTCCGCTTGACCCCTTTTATTATTATATATTTCTTTATCCCTTTCATCAGATCGCTCTATAAGTGGTTTTCTTTAACCTAACTTCCAATATATTTTGTCTATAATAATATGCAGAATAACAATTGTATATATGTATAAGCTGTATATTAACAATTTTTTAATTATGTCACTTTTTTGTATGTGCTTAGTATTCTTTCACCTTCTATTATGGGCGTTATTTGCTTATCTCTATAAAAAGCACGGATGACGTGCAAAAGAACATGCCCTGATGAAGCCCCGTCTCTTCTGATGACGTAGGGGTGAAACACGTGTCAGCGTTTTGTCAGCCATCCCACGTGATGCCCATGCTGTTTGGTGGAGCCAATCTTTGAATCTGGTCGCGCTACAGTGAATTTGAGCAGGCGACTAACCGGAGTTTCAGCGTGCATATGGAGAGCACACGAGCACGCTGCTGAGGCCAAGCAGATATTATTTGGAGGCTAACCGAGGATCGTTGATTGCTCACAGCAAGGAAAATGTTCGGAGAGAGGTCCCGAAGGCGTTTAGAAGTTTCGACAAGGCTGTGGGTAAAATGAGGCCACTTTGAAAGGGTGCAGTTGACAGAGGGGTACTTCTCAAATTAGCTAGTATCCTCCTGCACCTTTTCTTTTTCCAGCTTGTTATATATGCCTTTGCTTTGCCTACTAATTAACGCTACACTAACCTGACCTCTTGCTACATACATGCTCCAATATTTGCTTGAGTGACTTTGCTTACCTTCATCTGCTTTACCTGATATCAGCTTACAACCGCATACCGCTTGTATTTGCTTTCATTATGACGACCTGCTCTAATTTCTGTTGCTGGGCATTTGACTGAGTAGTGCTTTATTTATCCTGGGGACTTTGTACTTACTACACTGGTTCCAGTCTGGAGGACTGTGCAGCTTCTATAGTCTCTATAAGGAAAATACTACTTAATACATCTCAATGCCTAATTGTCCAGTACTACATGTTGATTGCTTTATTTTGTGCTGTTTTACGCTATCTTGTTATGCTTAAAGTTTGTTATGCATATTACTGCCATTACTTGTGTGACAAGTACTGTATTCTGGAATAAAAGTTGTTTATTTCATGGTTGCCTCAGTTTTCACTAAAACCTTTATTAGGTCTGATGTATACCAGAAAGCTTTTCTTCCACGTACAGCACTAAGTCTAGCTGCTTACTAATTGCTTCACATGTGATATATACTTACTTTAGTTACATCCTGCATGGGTAACATTTGGGCCGGCCCTTTGGTGAAACTTTTCGCTTTGATTAAAAGTTTAATCGTTTGTTACTATATTGTGGTTATGGTTTACACTATTTATGCCATTGCCTAGGTGGATCTGGACTGGTCCAGACCCGCTGGCCGCACAATAAAACTTTTTTTGATCACAAAATTCTACAAGTGTTTTCGTCTGTTCTTTATAAAAGAGTGCTGTATTCCCAGTCTTTGTTGAATGTCACTATTATGTGACATTTTCCTCTCTTCATAATTGTTGTTTATATATATATATATATATATATATATATATATATATATATATATATATATATATATACATACAAATATTAAGTTATAATCTTGATATACCTTTTTATTGCTTAATACAATCTAAGTACAAGATCATCATAAATTGTGACTTCTAAACTTCATCTGAATTTCCATGAGCAAATTAAGTGTTAAATTAAACTTTGTCAAATAGTATAGAACAGCTCATTTTTATAAGTAAAATCATATTATCACTAGAGAAAAGTGACTACATCACATGAAATGGGTTAATTAACTCTTTTACATCTGTTCAGTAGCTCTTCTGGAAATAGCTTGTGTGCAAAGTGACATTACCCGGCCCTTGTCCACCTGCTTTCTGTAGGAGGACATTATGCAGCAGTCTATACATCAGCTTCAGACTTTGCTCTCTGCCTGCTGGGTCACCTGCAGCACACTCACAGGAACAATATGCTTGCATTTCCTTGCTTTATATAGCTTGCTAATCCTGTACCTTGTCTGCTTCTGACAATTTGTAATTATGTATATGGGTTTTACTGTGCAGTTTGTCAATGTCATCTCCCTTCCATTGTACTTCACTGTGAAATAATGGTGTAGCTTTTAAAAAGAACAAACTAATAGAGCCAATTATGTCACCAACAATAAAGAGAGGGAATAGCCAGCAAGTACAGGAATGTAGGACAATGCAGCATGCCAGGTCTGTCTAGTCTGCGGCAATGAGCTGTGAAGACGAATTGTGCCCAATGCTTAAACAACATCTGCCACAAAAACATAGGCTGTTAATGGAGGAGAGTTCGTGAATACAACAAACAGACCATTGTTCCACTGAGATGCCAGCAAACTGCGCAATGAAATGTAAAGAAAATGAAGATACAGATGTAGCATGAGTCACCGTTCCTCCTGATCACTCACACACATCATTTGCAAATCACAGCGTATACATTGGATTGAACGGCGTAGTTTTACAAAGTAAAATCTCTCATTAACCGCACACCTGAGGGAATAATGAAGTCCAATTCCATTTTTACATCTGTGAGTCCCACATCTGTTGGAGTCCTCCCACAAACACCTGGCATGCTTCTGCTAATCGGTGCCAATTTTTTCCATTATAAAATTGCATAAAGAAATATGAAACCAGAATCATTTTATTATTTCCCAGAACACCAATAAGGTTACAATAAGGTAGTTCTTTTTTACACAAATCTAATATGGATTATATTACTTATTTGCGCTCTTTCATCTAGCTGCAAACTTTATTGGAATGTAAAACAGCAATTCTGTTTTTTAGTTAAAGGGACACTGTACCCCAATTTTTTCTTTCATGATTCAGATAGAGCATGCAATTTTAAGCATCTTTCTAATTTACTCCTATTGTCAAATGTTCTTTATTCTCTTGGTATCTTTATTTGAAAAGCAAGAATTTAAGTTTAGATGCCGGCCCATTTTTGGTGAACAACCTGGGTTGTCCTTGCTGATTGGACAGCACCAATAAACAAGTGCTGTCCATGGTTCTGAACCACAAATTGGCTGGCTCCTTAGCTTAGATGTCTTCTTTTTCAAATAAAGAAAGCAAGAGAACAAAGAAAAGTTGATAATAGTAGTAAATTAGAAAGTTGCTTAAAATTGCTTGCTCTATATGAATCACAAAAGAAAAAATTTGGGCTCAGTGTCCCTTTAAGCTTTATTTATATATACACAGTAGAGACTAGGGGGCCGATTTACCAATGTCTGGCATTATTTAGTGATTCAGATAAAGCATGACATTTTAAGCAACTTTCTAATTTACTTCTATTATCACATTTTGTTTGTTCACACGTTTGCACCATTATATGGCAGCTGTTTTGCAAGAAAGTTATACATTTGCAAGAGTACTAGATGGCAGCACTAGATCCTGCCATAGAGTGATCCAGATATGTTCAAGCTGTCTACCAAGGTGTCTATTCAACAAAGAATATCATGCGAACAAAGCAAAGTTAATAATAGAAGGAAATTGTAGTTTTAAAAATTGTATTCACTGTCTGAATAATGAAAGAAAAGTTTGCAGATTTATGTCCCTTTAAAAAAAAATGTCGCCGGTATGCAAACAAATTTGCCTGTTAAAATAAAATGTTCACAAGTAGGGCATCGTCTCATCCTGTTTTATGCCCAAATGACTTTGCAATCTTTTTTTTCAAGAAGCGGCTAAGCCATTCACTCTTCTATGAATTATAGTATATGATCTGATATTTCACACTCTGAGATCATTGGTTTATGAGGCTTGAACAAGCTCTGTTCCCTAAATTAGGTATTTATGATTTATAATCTCACATTCAATAAACTGTAACACAGAATCCGAACGATGGAGAGGATTTTATTTCTGCTCATTGCTCATTTGAATTGTGTCGCCTTCACTCAAGCTTCATTTTATAGTGAACGGAAATCACACAAAAAACTACACACATATACATGATACTAAAGCTGTTAACAATGTACCCCGGTTGTATATTATATACATACATTGTTTGAGTGTGTGTTTATTCTGGAAAAATGTATTTTATTACTACAAATACGTATGTGACTAACCAACCTCACCTGTGAAATTTTAACACTGAAAAAATATTAAAAAAATAGAAATTTCAAATATACAGAGCTAAGGCACAGCAACCAAGCAGTTAAATTCATAGTCAGTGTTATTTATATATTTATAATAAGTAATTTGAAAGACAAAGTAAACTGCTACCAGATTAAGTATAACAACATATACATGTGTACTACTAACCATCCATTCTCTTTACAAATCAAATGATAGCTTTTACAGAGAAACAGCAGTAAATGCACAGCTTCTAAATAACATGTATTGTTTATAAACATTTGCTAAAAAGAGACATTGTGCCCCTTACTCAGACTTAAAGGACCAGTAGAATTGAATAATCCAAAAATGCACACTAAAAAGTTGATGCAATTGCACTTACTCTGTAGATTATTTTTTTTTGTATGAGAAATTTCATACATTGCTTAACACAGTAAATTACTATTACCTAGATTACAAGTTCTGCGTTACAGTGCGGTATGGCTTTTAACGCTGAAAAATTGGCCATTACACTGGAATGGCCAGGAACGCATATTACGAGTCGCGGCGGTATAGCTGTAACGCAAGCATTTTAGCCTGTAACGCAACGTCCATTCCGCACTCAAAAAATTATGTTTTTGTGTGGGATTTTCAAAGCGCCGGTATTACAGGTTGTACGTTCAGGCTAAAATGCTTACATTACTGCCTATACCGACATAATCCATACCGCCATCTGAAATCTGTAGTTATGGATTTTGTGTAACAAACATGTTTCACAAAACTCATAACTAAAGTGTTACAAAGTACACTAACAACCATAAACTACCTATTAACCCCTAAACCGCCACCCTCCTGCATCGCAAACACTATATTAAACCTATTAACCCCTAATCAACCGCCCACCCACATCGTGACTATTAAAGTTATTAACCTCAAATCTGCCGCACACCCACCCACATCGCCAATACTATTTAAATATATTAACCCCTAAACTGCCATTACCAGACATCGCTAACCCCTAGACCGCCGCTCCCCCCCCCCCACACACTTAAACCTCTGGAAGGCCAAATTTGAGGATGTCTGCTTTGAACTGTCTTCAGTACCCTAACCTTGTTAACAGAGTGTGGCTGTTTCTCACCCAGTTTTATTCCTTCTACACAGCTGTTTTTGTTTCAGTTAAAGTGATGGTAAATCAGAGCGTTTAAAAAACGCTAGGATTTATCATCACTAGCATTAAACTGTAGTTTCAGTAATCAGTTATTAAAAAAAGAGTGCTAAACTTACCCTTCTGTGCCGCGGCAGCTAACTAACATCAGCGTCTCCAGCCGCCCATGGCACAGCGCTCTTCTTCAATGAGGTGATGTTTCCACCTCTAAACCAATAGCCGTGCGTGTCATCTGACATCCTAGCACGGCTATTGGTTTAAAGGTTGAAATGTCACCTAATTGGTAAAGAGTGCTGTGCCGTGGGCGGCTGGAGCCACTGGGCGCCATGTACTAAGCATCAAAGTGACCGTTCGTCTGTATTTCCGCATCAAAATTCGCTCACTATCTGCATCACGTATTTACCAATCTGTGATCGAATAGAAAAACCACTATTTTTCATCAGCTATTGTAATTTTACACAACTGATAGTTCCTAAGCCTTTTTCCACTTACTACATGTTTGATCGCACGAAAAATTTGCTTTAATCGGAAATTGATTACAAGTAATCCGCCCGCTCCAACTTTCATTCTAACTTCGCGTGATTTGTTTTGTGTCCATTTAGGTAGCAAATACAATTGAAAACTATAGGGGGTATCAACCTAACGCCAGGTTGAAGTACTTAAGTGAAAGGACTAGACTACAATAGTTTCATTATTGTTTTTTGGATCACTGAATGAAGATGGAGACCCTTTTACATATGTTTCTATTCAGATTGATTCAATTACGAGGAAGAAGGGCTATACAGGAACCTTGTTAACAGAGTTAGACTGTTTCTCACCCAGTTTTATTCCTTCTACACAGCTGTTTTTGTTTCAGTTAAAGTGATGGTAAATCAGAGCGTTTAAAAAATGCTAGGATTTATCATCACTAGCATTAAACTGTAGTTTCAGTAATCAGTTATTAAAAAAAGAGTGCTTAACTTAACCTTCTGTACCGCGGCAGCTAACTAACATCAGCGTCTCCAGCCGCCCATGGCACAGCACTCTTTTTCAATGAGGTGACGTTTCCACCTCTAAACCAATAGCCATGCGTGTCATCTGACATCCTAGCACGGCTATTGGTTTAAATGTTGAAACATCACCTAATTGGTAAAGAGTGCTGTGCCGTGGGCGGCTGGAGCCACTGGACGCCATGTACTAAGCATCAAAGTGACCGTTCATCTGTATTTCCGCATCAAAATTCGCTCATGATCTGCAACTCGTATTTACCAATCTGCGATCAAATAGAAAAACCACTATTTTTCATCAGCTATCGTAATTTTACGCAACTGATCGTTCCTAAGCCTTTTTCCACTTACTACATCGCACGTAAATTCGCTTTAATCGGAAATTATCAATGTTATAAGTAATCCGCCCGCTCCAACTTTCACTCTAACTTTGCGTGATTAGCTTCGCGACCATTTAGGTAGCGAATATAATAGAAAACTATAGGGGGTATCAACCTGACGCCAGGACTAGACTACTATTGTATCATTATTGGTTTTTGGATCACTGAATGAAGATGGAGACACTTTTACATATGTTTCTATTCAGATTGATTCAATTACGAGGAAGAAGGGCTATACAGGAACCGGTTGAAAACAATAATGAATTGCAAAGAAGGAGAGGTAGAAGAATCAGAGTCCCTAGAGTTTTCCTTCCACGTATGGGTTTGGAAGGCATTTCTGATCGGGAGATTATCCAGAGATTCTGTTTGGACCGAGAAGCTATTATGGAACTTTATAATGAAATAGCAGAATACCTGGAGCCTATGACAGCGCGTTCACAAGTCATACCCGGACTATTAAAACTGTTGGCAGCCTTACACTTTTACACAAAAAATTGGGTTTCATGTCCCTTTAAACAAGTGCTTTCCATGTTCCAGAACCAAATAAATAGCTTCAATGCCTTGTTTTTTTTTTCAAATAAATAAAGCAATAGAAAAAAAAAAAATTAATAGGAGTATATTAGAAACTTGAAAAAATTTTCATGGTCTCTATATGAATCATGAAAGCAGAAATTTTGGTTCAGTGTAACTTTAAAGAAATAGATAAACAGAGAAGTAATCAAATTTAAAGGGACAGTAAACAAAAAAATATTCTTTCATAATTCAGTTACAGAATAAAATTTTAAACTGGGTTATGCTGGCTTATTGGTGGTTAAATGTCGACCTCCAATAAGCAAACGCTAACTATGGTGATGAACCTAATATTGGCTGAATGCAAAGATTGCATTACTGCTTTTTAAATAAAGATAGAAAGAGAAAGAAGAAAAATGGATAATACAAGTAAATAGCAGATTAAAAAACGGTTAATAATGTTTTTAAAAAACATTAACGTAAGAGACATTTTTGGTGCAGACAATTAAACAATATAAATATTAATTTGGAGATTAATTTATAAATTAACTCGAATATCGCTATTACAGTCATCAGTTATGCCCTCAATTACCTCCGTGCCACGCCTCTGTAGAACTTTTTTTTCGAAGTCTGTCAAATCTGCGACATAAGGCTGTCCACCTCCAGTACCACGTGCATATTGCTTTTCTTTGGCAATTTTGGCTTTAGTTTGAAGCTTAATATAATTGAACCTTTTTTTTGCAGGAGTCGATATCTTTTTTCGTTGGTCCTTGATCACTCACAGCGTCACTAATTTTTTCCCAAATAAACTTCTTACGAGCACCGGGGGTTTGCTTGACTCGACTACCATAAATATTATCATAGCATTCGAGTACTAGATCAACAAGTACAACATTCTGTTGATGCAAGAAGTTAGGGTTGCGAGTCTTCTTGGAAGTAGCTGAATCTCCGGAGCAAGCCATCTTCTCAAAGTAAATACAGAAAAGTAAATAACCAATATTCTAAGATTTCTGGGAAAATGCACATTCTTATACATGTCATCAGCTAAACCTTGCTGCTTGTATTGCGATTATGACACCTAGATGGTCACGTGGGTGAAGAACTAAACCAATTAGGTCGTAGACTGCTTAGTAACTTTGTTCTTTCGCGCCGAGCGAAGCTTCAAAGTTATCAATAATCCGATTGTCTTCGACACAGAGTAGACGCAAAAATTTACGGCTTGGTTTTTATTACATTCATGTAATGAAGTGCTATCCGCATGGTGCGAATGCCGGCGGGTTAATTTGATATGGTCTGTGCGATAATTTTGACGCCTTAGTACATGGCACCCACTGACTTTAGTGAGCTGCAGCAGCACAGAAGGGTGAGCTTAGCACCCTTTTTTGAATAACTGGTGACTGAAACTACAGTTTATTTTCAGTGATGGTAAATAATTGTTAAACGCTTGGATTTACCATCACTTTAATGATTGTGTTTCAACCTACATATTAAATTGATAATTTGCACCTGATTGGTATAATTGTTTAATGATGCACCTGTCTATATGCCTACAAATGTGCAAGTGTACCTAGAGGAATTGATGTTGTTTTGAAGGCAAAAAGTGATCATGCCAAATATTGATTTGTATATTTTCCTTCTGTTCACTCACAGCAGTTTGTTAATAAATAAAAAAATACACTAATAACATTTATATTTGTGTAACCATTCTTACTTTACAGCATTTGTTTTCACACATGCCTAAAACTTTTGGCCAGTATTTTATATATAGGTTCCATACTATGACCTAGATTTGGAGTTTGGTCGTTAGCCGTGAAAACCAGCGTTAGAGGCTCCTAACGCTGGTTTTAGGCTACCGCCGGTATTTGGAGTCAGTCAAAATAGGGTCTAACGCTCACTTTTCAGCCGCAACTTTTCCATACCGCAGATCCCCTTACGTAAATTGCGTATCCTATCTTTTCAATGGGATCTTTCTAACTCCGGTATTTAGAGTCGTTTCTGAAGTGAGCGTTAGACATCTAACGACAAAACTCCAGCCGCAGGAAAAAAGTCAGTAGTTAAGAGCTTTCTGGGCTAACGCCGGTTTATAAAACTCTTAACTACTGTACTCTAAAGTACACTAACACCCATAAACTACCTATGTACCCCTAAACCGAGGTCCCCCCACATCGTCGACACTCGAATAATTTTTTTTAACCCCTAATCTGCCGACCGCCACCTACGTTATCCTTATGTACCCCTAATCTGCTGCCCCTAACACCGCCGACCCCTGTATTATATTTATTAACCCCTAATCTGCCCCCCTCAACGTCGCCTCCACCTACCTACACTTATTAACCCCTAATCTGCCGACCGCAAAGCACCGCCACCTACGTTATCCTTATGTACCCCTAATCTGCTGCCCCTAACACCGCCGACCCCTGTATTATATTTATTAACCCCTAATCTGCCCCCCTCAACGTCGCCTCCACCTGCCCACACTTATTAACCCCTAATCTGCCGAGCGGACCTGAGCGCTACTATAATAAAGTTATTAACCCCTAATCCGCCTCACTAACCCTATAATAAATAGTATTAACCCATAATCTGCCCTCCCTAACATCGCCGACACCTAACTTCAATTATTAACCCCTAATCTGCCGACCGGAGCTCACCGCTATTATAATAAATGTATTAACCCCTAAAGCTAAGTCTAACCCTAACACTAACACCCCCCTAAGTTAAATATAATTTAAATCTAACGAAATTAATTATCTCTTATTAAATAAATTATTCCTATTTAAAGCTAAATACTTACCTGTAAAATAAATCCTAATATAGCTACAATATAAATTATAATTATATTATAGCTATTTTAGGATTAATATTTATTTTACAGGTAACTTTGTATTTATTTTAACCAGGTACAATAGCTATTAAATAGTTAAGAACTATTTAATAGCTAAAATAGTTAAAATAATTACAAATTTACCTGTAAAAGAAATACTAACCTAAGTTACAATTAAACCTAACACTATACTATCAATAAATTAATTAAATAAACTACCTACAATTACCTACAATTAACCTAACACTACACTATCAATAAATTAATTAAATACAATTCCTACAAATAAATACAATTAAATAAACTTGCTAAAGTACAAAAAATAAAAAAGAACTAAGTTACAAAAGATAAAAAAATATTTACAAACATAAGAAAAATATTACAACAATTTTAAACTAATTACACCTACTCTAAGCCCCCTAATAAAATAACAAAGCCCCCCAAAATAAAAAAATGCCCTACCCTATTCTAAATAACTAAAGTTCAAAGCTCTTTTACCTTACCAGCCCTGAACAGGGCCCTTTGCGGGGCATGGCCCAAGAAGTTCAGCTCTTTTGTCTGTAAAAGAAAAAATGCAATACCCAAGCCCCCCAACATTACAACCCACCACCCACATACCCCTAATCTAACCCAAACCCCCCTTAAATAAACCTAACACTAAGCCCCTGAAGATCTTCCTACCTTATCTTCACCTCACCGGGTTCAACGATTTGTCCAGAAGAGCTCCTCCGATGTCCTGATCCAAGCCCAAGTGGGGTGCTGAAGAGGTCCATGATCCGGATGAAGTCTTCATCCAAGCGGGAGCTGAAGAGGTCCATGATCCGGTTGAAGTCTTCTATCAACGGCATCTTCAATCTTCTTTCTTCCGGATCCATCTTGCAGACCTCCGACGCGGAACATCCTGCTGGCCCGACGGACTAACGACAAATGACGGTTCCTTTAAGGGACGTCATCCAAGATGGCGTCCCTCGAATTCCGATTGGCTGATAGGATTCTATCAGCCAATCGGAATTAAGGTAGGAATATTCTGATTGGCTGATGGAATCAGCCAATCAGAATCAAGTTCAATCCGATTGGCTGATCCAATCAGCCAATCAGATTGAGCTCGCATTCTATTGGCTGATCGGAACAGCCAATAGATTGCGAGCTCAATCTGATTGGCTGATTGAATCAGCCAATCGGATTGAACTTGAATCTGATTGGCTGATTCCATCAGCCAATCAGAATATTCCTACCTTAATTCCGATTGGCTGATAGAATCCTATCAGCCAATCGGAATTCGAGGGACGCTATCTTGGATGACGTCCCTTAAAGGAACCATCATTTGTCGTTAGTCCGTCGGGCCAGCAGGATGTTCCGCGTCGGAGGTCTGCAAGATGGATCCGGAAGAAAGAAGATTGAAGATGCCGTTGATAGAAGACTTCATCCGGATCATGGACCTCTTCAGCTCCCGCTTGGATGAAGACTTCATCCGGATCATGGACCTCTTCAGCCCCCCGCTTGGGCTTGGATCAGGACATCGGAGGAGCTCTTCTGGACAGATCGTTGAACCCGGTGAGGTGAAGATAAGGTAGGAAGATCTTCAGGGGCTTAGTGTTAGGTTTATTTAAGGGGGGTTTGGGTTAGATTAGGGGTATGTGGGTGGTGGGTTGTAATGTTGGGGGGCTTGGGTATTGTATTTTTTCTTTTACAGGCAAAAGAGCTGAACTTCTTGGGGCATGCCCCGCAAAGGGCCCTGTTCAGGGCTGGTAAGGTAAAAGAGCTTTGAACTTTAGTTATTTAGAATAGGGTAGGGCATTTTTTTTATTTTGGGGGGCTTTGTTATTTTATTAGGGGGCTTAGAGTAGGTGTAATTAGTTTAAAATTGTTGTAATATTTTTCTTATGTTTGTAAATATTTTTTTATTTTTTGTAACTTAGTTCTTTTTTATTTTTTGTACTTTAGCAAGTTTATTTAATTGTATTTATTTGTAGGAATTGTATTTAATTAATTTATTGATAGTGTAGTGTTAGGTTAATTGTAGGTAATTGTAGGTATTTTATTTAATTAATTTATTGATAGCATAGTGCTAGGTTTAATTGTAACTTAGGTTAGGATTTCTTGTACAGGTAAATTTGTAATTATTTTAACTATTTTAGCTATTAAATAGTTCTTAACTATTTAATAGCTATTGTACCTGGTTAAAATAAATACAAAGTTACCTGTAAAATAAATATTAATCCTAAAATAGCTATAATATAATTATAATTTATATTGTAGCTATATTAGGATTTATTTTACAGGTAAGTATTTAGCTTTAAATAGGAATAATTTATTTAATAAGAATTAATTAATTTCGTTAGATTTAAATTATATTTAATTTAGGGGGGTGTTAGTGTTAGGGTTAGACTTAGCTTTAGGGGTTAATACATTTATTAGAATAGCGGCGAGATTGGGTCGGCAGATTAGGGGTTAATAATTGAAGTTAGGTGTCGGCGATGTTAGGGAGGGCAGATTAGGGGTTAATACTATTTATTATAGGGTTAGTGAGGCGGATTAGGGGTTAATAACTTTATTATAGTAGCGGTGCGGTCCGGTCGGCAGATTAGGGGTTAATAAGTGTAGGCAGGTGGAGGCGACGTTGTGGGGGCAGATTAGGGGTTAATAAATATAATATAGGAGTCGGCGATGTTAGGGCAGCAGATTAGGGGTACATAGGGATAATGTAAGTAGCGGCGGTTTACGGAGCGGCAGATTAGGGGTTAATAATAATATGCAGGGGTCAGCGACAGCTGGGGCGGCAGATTAGGGGTTAATAAGTGTAAGGCTAGGGGTGTTTAGACTCGGGGTACATGTTAAAGTGTTAGGTGCAGACGTAGAAGTGTTTCCCCATAGCAAACAATGGGGCTGCGTTAAGAGCTGAACGCGGCTTTTTTGCAGGTGTTAGGTTTTTTTTCAGCTCAAACAGCCACATTGTTTCCTATGGGGGAATCGTGCACGAGCACGTTTTTGAGGCTGGCCGCTTGCGTAAGCAACTCTGGTATCGAGAGTTGAAGCTGCGTTAAAAATGCTCTACGCTCCTTTTTTGGAGCCTAACGCAGCCTTTTTGTGGACTCTCAATACCAGAGTTATTTTTATGGTGCGGCCAGAAAAAAGCCGGCGTTAGTTTTTCGGGTCGTTACCGACAAAACTCCAAATCTAGCCGTATGTTATTTAACTGTGTGTATATAAAGCCAGGAAGCCTCATCCCATGCAGTCTGGATAAAAAGAACTGTGCTGACATCTTTTTGAAGGGGTTAATTTTCTGCTGGAAGGGTGTACACACTGTCTGAAGAGAGAGCAGGAGGCTGAATGCAGAGAGGGGTCTGGATTGCCTTTTCCAAAGTGGATAATCGTTTTGTGTCTTATCTATACCTCATAAAGTTGAGGTTATAACATGTGAGTGTTCATTTGTCACTGCATCACATTATATATAAGAAATATCTTGACATACTACACCAGGAGGCCTTTTTTTGCTGTGTGCCCTTCCCTCTTCTGTTTTATATATATATATATATATATATATATATATATATATATATATATATATATATATACAGGGAGTGCAGAATTATTAGGCAAATGAGTATTTTGACCACATCATCCTCTTTATGCATGTTGTCTTACTCCAAGCTGTATAGGCTCGAAAGCCTACTACCAATTAAGCATATTAGGTGATGTGCATCTCTGTAATGAGAAGGGGTGTGGTCTAATGACATCAACACCCTATATCAGGTGTGCATAATTATTAGGCAACTTCCTTTCCTTTGGCAAAATGGGTCAAAATAAGGACTTGACAGGCTCAGAAAAGTCAAAAATAGTGAGATATCTTGCAGAGGGATGCAGCACTCTTAAAATTGCAAAGCTTCTGAAGCGTGATCATCGAACAATCAAGCGTTTCATTCAAAATAGTCAACAGGGTCGCAAGAAGCGTGTGGAAAAACCAAGGCGCAAAATAACTGCCCATGAACTGAGAAAAGTCAAGCGTGCAGCTGCCAAGATGCCACTTGCCACCAGTTTGGCCATATTTCAGAGCTGCAACATCACTGGAGTGCCCAAAAGCACAAGGTGTGCAATACTCAGAGACATGGCCAAGGTAAGAAAGGCTGAAAGACGACCACCACTGAACAAGACACACAAGCTGAAACGTCAAGACTGGGCCAAGAAATATCTCAAGACTGATTTTTCTAAGGTTTTATGGACTGATGAAATGAGAGTGAGTCTTGATGGGCCAGATGGATGGGCCCATGGCTGGATTGGTAAAGGGCAGAGAGCTCCAGTCCGACTCAGACGCCAGCAAGGTGGAGGTGGAGTACTGGTTTGGGCTGGTATCATCAAAGATGAGCTTGTGGGGCCTTTTCGGGTTGAGGATGGAGTCAAGCTCAACTCCCAGTCCTACTGCCAGTTTCTGGAAGACACCTTCTTCAAGCAGTGGTACACGAAGAAGTCTGCATCCTTCAAGAAAAACATAATTTTCATGCAGGACAATGCTCCATCACACGCGTCCAAGTTCTCCACAGCGTGGCTGGCAAGAAAGGGTATAAAAGAAGAAAATCTAATGACATGGCCTCCTTGTTCACCTGATCTGAACCCCATTGAGAACCTGTGGTCCATCATCAAATGTGAGATTTACAAGGAGGGAAAAAAGTACACCTCTCTGAACAGTGTCTGGGAGGCTGTGGTTGCTGCTGCACGCAATGTTGATGGTGAACAGATCAAAACACTGACAGAATCCATGGATGGCAGGCTTTTGAGTGTCCTTGCAAAGAAAGGTGGCTATATTGGTCACTGATTTGTTTTTGTTTTGTTTTTGAATGTCAGAAATGTATATTTGTGAATGTTGAGATGTTATATTGGTTTCACTGGTAAAAATAAATAATTGAAATGGGTATATATTTGTTTTTTGTTAAGTTGCCTAATAATTATGCACAGTAATAGTCACCTGCACACACAGATATCCCCCTAAAATAGCTATAACTAAAAACAAACTAAAAACTACTTCCAAAACTATTCAGCTTTGATATTAATGAGTTTTTTGGGTTCATTGAGAACATGGTTGTTGTTCAATAATAAAATTAATCCTCAAAAATACAACTTGCCTAATAATTCTGCACTCCCTGTATATATATATATATATATATATATATATATATATATATATATATATATATATGCATTAGTGGTTCAAGTGAACAGAGGCACTCGCCGTGTATAAAGAAATTAGTGCTTTATTTTAATCCCATTTGAGTAAACGTTTTCGGGCTGTGATGCCCGTCGTCAGACTCCTGTGATTACAAACAGTGCAAAGTGTGATTACCTGACAGGGGCTAAATAGCCCACGAGCTGTCCTGGACGCCACCGGCCCCTCCGCTGCCGCTCCGGAAACCCGGAAGTGACGCCTAGGTGTCTGACGTCATCACGTTGGTTTCAGTAGCGCCCTGTCAGATAATCACACTTTACACTGTTTGTAATCACAGGAGTCTGATGACGGGCATCACAGCCCGAAAACGTTTACTCAAATGGGATAAAAATAAAGCACTAATTTCTTTATACACGGCGAGTGGTTTTGAAGAAGTCCTGAGAGTGCATCCTCTTGTTTTATATATATATATATATATATATATATATATATATATATAAATATATGCATATATATATATATATATATATATATATATAGGCTCCAAATAAGTGCACTCTCACTTGCCAAGCCAAGCACAGACCAGGGTGCTTAACACAATATTCAATCTGTATAAGGATGAGCACTCTCTGGATTTAGAACCAACAAATCAGTTTATTAGGCAGTGACGTTTCGGGGCATTCACCCCTTCCTCAGACAACCCAAAATGTGATACAAACAGTGTTAAATAATAAAGCAAACCCCTCCCCGATCAAGTATCAGCCAGTCATAATACATCAAATTAAATCAAATCAATAGGAGATGTATATACACAAATAATGACCCAACTATATAGTACCAGCAAAATATATACTGTTAATAAACAACACGTGTGTGGGTTCAATAACTATTATGTGATAAATATACATCAGTGACAGTGTGTTAAGTGTATATGGAGCGTGATCAGATTAAGCTTATACTTTAATTTGCCCTCTGTAGCACACAATTTTAACATCATAACATGCATAAGGTTAGATTAGTAAAAAAGGGGGAGATATTACTTACTATTCTACAAAACAACTTGCAGATCTTCAAGCAGATAATATCCGCCATTCACTAACACGCTAAACACAGCGTGGTCTGAGGGGGCGTGATCACATCCGGGGTATCAGAAAAACTCTGCACAGAGCGTAGTGGCCAAAATCATTGTTTATACGTTGCCATGGCAACAAGCCTTGACGTAACAGCATATATCAAAACGAGGCCAACATGAATAAGCATGTCGCCATGGCAACCATACAAACAATCACACGGAAAAGTCTACAGAGATTCAATAAGCATGCAAGAGCGAGCCCTTGATTCAAGTATAGCGCTATTGCTGGCTAAGCACATAACATACCATCTTCGTAGATAATAAAGCTGACCACATTTACCAGCTGATGAGTGGCCGTGAATATTAAAAATACAGCTGTGTGGTCAATAATAAGGCAAACAGGAGACCTCAAGAACAATCATGTATACACCAAATAACGACCTGTATATGAAAAAATTATTATACATAACAATAACTGCATGTCATCACTGTCTAGCAAAAATACATGTTAAAGTAAGATGTCTATTCTGTTGGAAATGACCCACACAATAAAACTATCTAATTATTGGGTCATAAATAACTGGCCTCAATTATTAATAACATAGCCACTCTCAACTATCATTGCAAAACCACAGACTGCTCTGGGAGTAATTAAGGTGATATATTAATTGAGGGATCTCAACAAGTATACAGATGACACTAAATGTCAAAATTACCATTTAAAGAATTTTCCCCAACAAGGATGGGATATAAAAGAGGACGCAACCTCCAGGACATGTTGATGATCACGGACCCAAGACATGCCTACATTAAAGATACATGGTTAAAGTCTAAGAAACAGGGATGCTTTAAGTGCCTCAGATTCACAACGTGCAATTCAATGATACAGAGTG